>NW_013788034.1:0-628 GCF_000517525.1 Limulus polyphemus
AAAAAAAAAAGTTTGTTCGTTGTTAAGTGCCAAGCTGAACAGAGGGGCTATGTCTGTTGTGTCCATTGGAGGGATTGAATCCCATATTTTAGCGTTATCTATTGTGACTGACGTCAGTATTCTAATTCAGCAATTATTACAGAAACGGAATACATGCACCTTTTTACTTAGGTTCTATTCATCTTATACAGTGGAATAAAGTTCACAATTAAATACGAACAAAAAATTAACAAAAGAATAAGTAGGAAAATCGATAATGATCGAATGTTTTACTTAACGCCGACATAAGTTAAAGCGAATTTATGCAAAGTTAAATGATACTAAACAATAAAATTGATTGAAACTTATGCAAGGTTAAATGATACTAAACAATAAAATTTATTGAACTTATGCAGGGTTAAATGATACTAAACAATAAAATTGATTGAAACTTATGCAGGGTTAAATGATACTAAACAATAAAATTGATTGAAACTTATGCAAGGTTAAATGATACTAAACAATAAAATTTATTGAACTTATGCAGTCTCGAGCAAAGTTAGTCTTATCAGCTTAGTAATAGAAGCTAACACAGTGAAATTTTCTATGGGAAAAGCTTCTCTGTAGCTATACACGCCCCCCCCCCCGT
>NW_013788035.1:0-1403 GCF_000517525.1 Limulus polyphemus
ACAAAAACTAATTCTTAAATCATTGTATTTCTTATCAAGAAACTCTGAGATAAATGACTGATAGACTTATGCAACAAAAAGTATTAGTTGGATAAAAAAGGACACAAATATTTAGAAATCTAAATAAAAACTATTTCACCAGCATTCAGCTTATATTATCTGGCTAAGTGATATCAGCTAATTAGATAGTAACAGTTTTTTTTAATTCTCATTTATTTTAAAATTCAAAAAAAAAGGAATACTACTGTACAAAACTTTGTAATAAAATGTTTTCACTTGATTTAATTAAACATTTTATCAGTACACTACTGGATATTTCCCATATATTATGACTGAAAATTTTCACAAAACACAGTTTACCAGAGTTAATGGTATCTAGTATCCTGATACTAAAGTTGATATTGCTTTCATGGTTCCTAAAGTTGGTATTGTTGTATGATGAGAATGATCTAATGTCTTAGAGTGTGGTTTCCAAATATATGTGACACTTAGGAGCCAATTATACTTTTCCCTCAAAATGTTTTGATTTTGTTTCTCAAAAGTACATAACTTACACAAAATTGAATATTTAGTCAAAACATTTTGAGGGACAAGTATAATTGGCTCCTAAGTGTCACATATATTTGGAAACCACTCTCTAAGACATTTGATCCTTTTGTAAACATTAAATTTCACAAACAAAATAATGTGATTGGAACTATAATTGTGAATCGAACTATTGAGCTTTGATCAGAAATAAGTTCCACATGTGCAGAGACCATATCAGTGCGGAGGAGCCCATACTTATTACTTCTACAATAGACTGTTAATGTTATTAGAACTATAACCATGGGTGAAACTTCCATATATGTATGTTGTGTGTTATTCACTTAATATATGCAGTATTTTGTAGTTTTGTTTGGTATTTTATGACATTATTTCTTATAGCTGAATAATTCAAGTAATGATTCTTTCATTGTTTAAAATTTTCTTAGTTGGTTGTGCACTTACATGATGCAAATGAACACACTGTTTGGTCCATTGATTGACAACCATGATTCATGCCAGTAAATGGTAGACCGTTTCAAAAGTTAATGTGTTAGATATAAACTTTATATTATGTACATGACTACATCTTAGAATCACCAATAAATATTGAAACATTGTGAAGTAAGTTTTAATTATGATTTTTCTGCAAAGACTTCTAGATTTTCTGTTTGACCACCAGACGATAAACATGGTTAAGTGGTCTTTCAATTGCTGAGAGACATTTGACACAGTTGCCACTGAAAGTTCCCATGGGTTTTACATAATTCTCCATAATTCAACTTCAAAGCATAATTAAAGCTCTATCTAATCATATTTAAACTTTCTTAATAATTGATCTCATAGCATGTTTCAATAGTAAATGAACAAACCACTTG
>NW_013788036.1:0-627 GCF_000517525.1 Limulus polyphemus
CCCCCCGCCAACTCTTGGATTACTCTTTTACCAACGAATAGTGGGATTGACCGTCATATTATAACGCTCCCACGGCTGAAAGGGGCGAGCATGTTTGGTGTGACGGGGATTCGAACCCGCTACCCTCAGATTGCGAGTCGAGTGCCCTAACCACCTGGAAATGTCGGGCCCGCCTTTTATAGAAAACAGCTTAAATACCGAGCTTATATCATTAAGATTAATATGTACCAAGCTAACGTAGTTCTCTTTTTATCTGTAAAACATTTGTTTTCTCCATCCCAGTTTACATTAGATCAAATATGTATTGAAAATATGGAAAGTTATATCATTCATAATATAGTGAAATCAGTTTAGAAAGACCTCCCAATTGTTCTGACTATTGTAAAGTTTACACAATATTGCACATACACACATATACACACACACACACATATACACACACATACACGCACACACATATATATATACACATACACACATACACACACACATATACACACACATACACGCACACACACATATATATACACATACACATATATACACACACACACATACACGCACACACACATGTATATACACATACACATATATATACACACACACACACACACATACATACATATA
>NW_013788037.1:0-628 GCF_000517525.1 Limulus polyphemus
GATTTAAGCCAGTTTTGGAACTGTAGGTTTATTATTTTTTAGATTATCAAAACGTTTTTTCTATTAATTTCTTATATTGTTGTTTTATTTGATAATTAGTATCTATGACGTCTCGTAGAATGGTTTTGAGGAAACTGTGTTTGTTACTCACTGTTTTGTAGTTTCTTAGTTGGTCGTCGATAAGACGTTGTATTCCCCATGGGTAAAATGTTATTTTTTCGGCACTGTTGTAAAAGCGAAACGTTGTTAGTAATAAAAAAAAACAAATATATGTACATCTGGAGTGTAAAAGTCGTTTATCTAAACTTTTATCACAACATTATAGATCTAATTAACACAGACTGAAATAGGCCTAGCTTACTATGACATGTTTAACAGTAATAATAGTCCGTTATGCATGCAATTTAATGATTACCGTCAAACAATCTTTAATCACAAACTAAATATACTGTTACGTCTCCGTTTGTTAATTAACTTTCTGTAACTTCGTTCCGACGAAACTTTAGCGACACAAGTTCTTTACTTAATAAAACTGGTTTATTCTTTCCGAATACAACTTTACGATACACTTATTTTCAATATTCGCGCTAAAACAAACACTATAACGAACGAACGTTAACTTCAACAA
>NW_013788038.1:0-640 GCF_000517525.1 Limulus polyphemus
CCCCAGATTAATAGAACAATATTAAGAGAAATTCAGAACCGACATATTCCAACTTTATTCTAATCCAGTGTGTGTACAGTCGATACAAACTGCATTCCATGGTCGTGTCAACCTAATAGAGAGGACACCATACGGATCCTAGATTGAAGTATGGTACCACATATGCCCATACAACTGCCAAGTTCCGCCCCACTGAATAGTTAAATCAAAGGAACACCCTAGTATAATATTTGCTTCAACAATAGAGTGTTTTAAGTGAACTCAGACCCCAATATCTTGTTCACAAAGCTATCAATTCACATTTTGATCACACACACCTTGAACATGCTACCATATATTCTATTAAATTTTAATTACATTCAATAAACGTATTGTTCACAACAACTACACAAAATGGGTACATTATGAAGAATCATCTTTTTTATAAATGCATTACAATTATCTGAAATGATGTTTATACAATATGAAAATTTCAATCAGAAATAAATATTTAAATACGTTACCACATTACATGAACAAAAAACGTAAATGGGAAAAAGTAAAAGAAATACTGTGAATCAATATAATTTTCTAGAACGAGTCTTATTGTTTTGAGGACTAGCCTGAATCTTGTCAAAGGCAAAGAGGAGCTAAACAAAGA
>NW_013788039.1:0-625 GCF_000517525.1 Limulus polyphemus
ACCCGATCTCCTCAAGTTGTTGCTGAGGGATCAGTTCATAGAGGCCTTGGACAGTCCACAACTTAAGATACAAGTGAAGCAAGCACACCCCTCTACCATGCAGGATGCAATGGCCAGAGCTCTCGAATTTGAATCCTACGTTAAGTCCAGCACAGAGGTACCAAGGTTTGAGGGACTTTGCTGGCACTGTAACAAACCTGGGCACAAGAGAGCTCAATGCTGGCAACTTCAAAACAGGGGAGATGATACAGCAGTAAAGGCTGCTACCCAGAAAGGCTGTTGGAACTGTGGGGAGCAAGGACATCTGAGGAGCCAATGTAAGAAAAATACCACCAATAAGTCAGCTTCGGGAAACCAGTAGTGGTTGGTGCTAAGGGACGCCCACCAACCTCAATCGTGAAAGTCCCAACAGCTAAGTGTAAAATGGCAAGCACACATAGTATCTACGTGACAGGGAAGCTGGATGGCCAAAGGTGCAACTTTGTCATAGATTCTGCATGTCAGCAGACCCTTGTGAGCATCAAGGTGCTGGATAACAAAGGAGTACCAGAAGCTGTACAGAAGCTCTGTGGTGTGACAGGACATTCTACAAGGTTGTGGGACCAGTGTGGGTAACTATTGAGCT
>NW_013788040.1:0-628 GCF_000517525.1 Limulus polyphemus
CTAAGTAGTCTGAAAAAAAAATGATTTGACTTTTTGATTTTTTTCATGAAATACGAGTTCACAATGAAATAAACTGAGATATATAATGGCTGGAGACGGCTTGAATGGGTAACTTATATTAAAGTTTTTCTTCATTACCCATTCAAGCCGTCTCCAGCCATTATTAGTCTCAAAGTGGGTCCCTCGTCATCGAAACTGAGATATGTTAATACCTTTAGTTTTCTTTCAATTTATGTAACCTACGCTATTTAATTCAGTGATTTTTGTGATAACCTCCACTACAGAGTACATTTTAAAATGACTTTTAGGATTGACACCTAAAACTGCTTGCAGGGTCCTAAAAATGTATGTTTTGGGGGCCCAACTGACTCCCTAAAAAGAAAATTTAAGCATGAGCTCTGTTAAGTTTGATATCAAACTGTAGATTATAATTCACATTTTAGTATTATACCTTACTCAATTTCTTAATTTAAAAGTAAATATTAAAAAAACACAGTTAAACATCAATTTTTTGTGCATCATGTGGTATGTTGAATGCAGCACTGGTTCAAATTAGGTGTTTTTAAATTCAAAATACTAAGTCTATAGTTTCGTAAGAATTAGGAACTCAATTATCGATATTGACAAG
>NW_013788041.1:0-628 GCF_000517525.1 Limulus polyphemus
AAAGTTGCACCTTTGGCCATCCAGCTTCCCTGTCACATAGACACTATGTGTGCTTGCCATTTTACACTTAGCTGTTGGGACATTCATGATGGGGTTTAGTGGGCGCCACTCAACACCAACCACTACTGGTTTCCCGAAGCTGACTTATTGGTAGTATTTGTTTTACACTGACTCCTCATATGTCCTTGCTCTCCACAGTTACAACAACCTTTCTGGGTAGAAGCCTTTCCTGCCATGGCATCTTCCCTGTGTTGAAGTTACCAGCATTGAGCTTTCTTGTGCCCAGGTTTATTACAGTGCCAGCAAAGTCCCTCAAACCTCTTTGAAAGCTGACCTTTTCTGGCCTTGAATCCTGATGACTGTACCAACCTTGGTATCTCTATGCTGAACTTAATGTAGGATTCAAATTCAAGAGCTCTGGCCATTGCATCCTACATAGTAGAGGGGTGTGCCTGCTTTAGTTGTATCTTCAGTTGTGGGCTGTCCAAGGCATCTACAAACTGATCCCTCAGCAACAACTTCAGGAGATTGGGTTGTACAGTTGGGTAGGCCTTGTGTGCCATACTTTCCAAATCCTGTGCCAGCTCTTGCAGGCTCTCCTCTTTAGCATGGATTCTCGTCCTAAACC
>NW_013788042.1:0-628 GCF_000517525.1 Limulus polyphemus
AGCTCTTGATATCAGCGTTATAGTGGCTGTTGTAGTATAAGCTTGACCGAGTTTATGTATCATTGCAATAGTGGCGGCCATTTTGATTTCACTGCATTCTTCCATACAGACTGATAGCGCACTCTCTGAGATATATAATAAGTTTGTGTGCCCTCCCCTGCACTGTATGTATGTTGTATTATAGAAAATTTAATAAAGCGTTGCTTTTGTGTGTGTGTGTATGTGTGTGTGTAAAGACATGGCACCATTTATGAATGTAGTTAACGTTAACTTACATCATAGGTAATAAATGCTCAATAACATCAATACTGGAAAGTGAAGAGGGGTTTTAACTCATCATTAATGCGCCCCTTGTTCCAAATTATCATTCCACAAAGTTTGGTTGAGATTGGCCCAGCGACGTAGGAGTAGTTAAATAACACACACAGAGACAGACACAGAGGTTTTTGTGCTTTATACATATACACACACATATATATATATATATATACATATATACATATTAGAAAAAATTAAACTTCTTCAACTTGGAATAAAATTTAAATTTGAAGAATGCTACTACAATTAAAATTTAACTCTTAACTTTTATCTCTCTCTCCAGTTAAAGACACACTACAAACACTTGTCT
>NW_013788043.1:0-628 GCF_000517525.1 Limulus polyphemus
AATAGATCATCCTTTAATGTATCTAATTCGCTTTTAACTTTACTAATGTTTTCCATTTGTACTTCTTGCCACTGTTGTAGTCTTTCTTCTTGTTTATTTTCTTTCTCCTCCAATAGCTGTTGTAACCTCTCCTCTTGTTTATTTTGCTGTTCGAGCTGCCACTGTTGCAGGTTTTCTTGCTACTGCTGTAATCTCTCTTCTTGTTTCTTTTCTTTTTCCTCCAACAACTGCTATAATCTCTCTTCTTGTTTATTTTCTCGTTCTTCTTGTTTCTTTTCTTTTTCCTCCAACAACTGCTGTAATCTCTCTTCTTGTTTATTTTCTCGTTCTTCTTGTTTCTTTTCTTTTTCCTCCAACAACTGCTGTAATCTCTCTTCTTGTTTATTTTCTCGTTCTTCTTGTTTATTTTTTCGTTCTTCTTGTTTCTTTTGCTGCTCTTGTATTGCTGCTATCAAGTCTACTAAGCTGTAGTTTGACTTGCTGCTTCTCGTTTCCATTTTTTTATCCCACTTCTGACACCAATTTGTTACGTCTCCGTTCGTTAGTTAATTTTCCGTAAATTCGTTACGACAAAACTTTAGTGACAGAAGTCCTTTCTTAAATAAAACTGGTTTATTCTTTCTGAATA
>NW_013788044.1:0-623 GCF_000517525.1 Limulus polyphemus
AAGAAACTGGATTAACGGTGCAGTTTTAAGAAACTAGATTAACGTTACAGTTTTCAGAAACTGGATTAACGGTACAGTTTTAAGAAACTAGATTAACGGTACAGTTCTAAGAAACTTGATTAACGGTACAGTTCTAAGAAACTGGATTAACGGTACAGTTTTAAGAAACTGGATTAACGGTACAGTTTTAAGAAACTGGATTAACGGTACAGTTTTAAGAAACTGGATTAACGGTACAGTTCTAAGAAACTGGATTAACGGTACAGTTTTAAGAAACTAGATTAACGGTACTGTTTTAAGAAACTGGATTAGCGGTACAGTTTTAAGAAACTGGATTAACGGTACAGTTTTAAGAAACTGTATAAAGGGTACAGTTTTAGGTCGCATATTTTTTTTTCTATATGGTAAAAATCTCGGGCCGCGTTTAACTCAAATTGACTTTATCTCGCACTTATGGATATTGTTACTCCTCCAGTCGTTAGTTAATTTTTCCGTAAATTCTTTCCGACTAAACTTTAGCGACAGAAGTACTTTCTTAAATAAAACTGGTTTATTCTTTCCGAATACAACTTTACGATACACTTAATTTCAACAGTCGCGCTATAATTCTCAACGAACGTGTC
>NW_013788045.1:0-628 GCF_000517525.1 Limulus polyphemus
GGTGGCGCAGTTGGATAGGCCTTGTGTGCCATAATTTCCAAGTCCTGTGCCATATCCTGCAGGCGCTCCCCTTTAGCACGAACTATCGTCATACACCTAGCCCCGTAGACTTCAGACTAATTTTGGGTTCCATACCTGAGTTCTAGAGCCACTACCAGTGCTCTATAATTGTGCCTGTCATCTGCTGACAACTGTCCAAGTATTTCCAGTGATTGTTCCTTCAGGCTTGTTGCCAGGTGCACTGCTTTCTGCTTCTCTGTCCATCCATTCATTTCTGCCAATACCTTAAATTGTGCTCTATATGCTTCCCATGGTGCCTTCCCATCGAATTCCTGTGGCTTCCTTCGTACTAGATCACTCCTATTGCTTACAGTCATGTCTGGAATGTGACTTCTGACAGGACTGAAGATGTTTGCATTAAGGTTTAGGTGCGGGGTCTGGAAGGACTTGCTGTTGTCTGTGTCTGATTAAGTCGATGGTTAATGTATTATTCTTTTGTAAAAGACAATAACTCATCTTTTAATGTATTTAATTCGCTTTCAAATTTACTAAGTTTTCTATTTGTACTTCTTGTTTCCTTTCTTGTTCCAGTTGCCACTGTTGTAGTCTCTCTTCTTGTTTATTTTAT
>NW_013788046.1:0-628 GCF_000517525.1 Limulus polyphemus
AGCAAACGTACAACGTTTCCACAAGGTTTTGTCACCATCAGGTACAAGTAGTTTACACTGACACAGATATATATATATATTGTTGCGTCAGCAGTCACATGACTACTATGACGCAACGTTTCTAGAACTATCATGTACTTTGTCGAATGTTCAAGTTCTTACTAGAAATAGGGTACGCTGGTATATATATAGGAGGGGACAACGTGACGCGGTAAGGTGTAGACAGTGAGTAATTGAACTGCAGTCGGAAGTATTATTGGCGTTCGTTGTTACAGTGTTGTTTTAGCGCGAGTATTGAGATTAAGTGTATCGCAGAGTTATATTCGGAAAGAATAAACCAGCTTTATTAAGTAAAGACTTGTGTCGTTAAAATTTCGTCGGAACGAAGTTACGGAAAGTAAATTAACAAACGGAGACGTAACAATATATATATATATATACAGAATAGAACAAATAGGTCACATGAGCGGATACAGTTGCAAGACTTAGTGTTGGTTTAGAGTAGGGTTGTTTTGTTCAATTAAGATGGATTCCTTGATTTTTCGTTTGTTTATATTTGGTTTTTTTGTTTAAAAATTAACTTGTTGTTTTTTAATAGATTATACTTATTGTTTTTTTGAGTTGCAAT
>NW_013788047.1:0-626 GCF_000517525.1 Limulus polyphemus
TGGCACTGTAACAAACCTTGACACATGAAAGCTCAATGCTGGCAACTTCAACACAGGGAAGATGCCATTGCAGGAAAGGCTTATTGGAACTTTGGAGAGCAAGGACACATGAGGAGCTAGTGTAAGAAGAATACTACCAGGGAAACCTGTTGTGGTTGGTGTTGAGGGACGCCCACCAACCTCCATTATGAAAGTCCCAACAGCTAAGTGTAAAATGGCAAGCACACACATAGTGTCTACGTGACAGGAAAGCTGGATGGCCAAAAGTGCATTTTTGTCATAGATTCTGCATCTCAGCAAACTCTTGTGAGTATCAAGGTGCTAGATCACAAAGGAGTACTAGAAGCCATACAGAAGCTCTGTGGTGTGACAGGACATTATACAAGATTGTGGGGACCAGTGTGGGTAACTATTGAGCTCATGGGCATAAAGGATAGACACAAAGTATACTTGGCTGACATTGAAGACCCATGCATATTAGGGTTGTATTACGTACTACCAAGGAGGTTGTGTAGTTAACTTTGATAAAATGACGTTTGGGAACAACAAAGGCCAAATTCCGGTAAGTTTTGCTGCATCTGTTGATTTGCGTGTCACAGCACTTAAATCAACTACAATACCCCTAT
>NW_013788048.1:0-629 GCF_000517525.1 Limulus polyphemus
ACCAATGTATTGATAAAGAGCTAGTTATTGAACTGTTACTGTGTGTGTGATATCAAACTTGGGTGATTCAGTACTGTCATCATACTTTACCAATGTATTGATAAAGCGCCAGTTACTGAACTGTTACTGTGTGTGTGATATCAAACTTGGGTGATTCAGTACTGTCATCTGATAAATATATAAAATTCAAGACTTCACAAAATAAGTTATAAAAATATATAAATCCTCGTCGTCTCCAAAACGGCATGATAAGCTCGAACAGGATTAAAAATTATAAAATATTTCAAGTTTGTACAAACTAGAGGAACGAAGCTTCTGGTAGAAATATTTCTCTATACAAGATAAACTTCTGGAAATGATAATATTTTATTCGAAGTTTATGTTCAAATATGTGTGATATTCGAATTACATTAAAATAAATTTTGATTAAAACGTTTTTTTTTTCGTGCTTTATTTTGAACACGCCAAAATAAAATATATGTGTGATTTGTATTACATGTTGACACAAATGTAGAGGGAGTCAAGTTAAAAAGATATTTTATTTTGAACACGCCAAAAAGGTCCGGCATGGCCAGGTGGTTAAGGCACTCGACTCGCAGTCTGAGGGTCGTGGGTACGAATCCCCGTTA
>NW_013788049.1:0-628 GCF_000517525.1 Limulus polyphemus
ATTGTTACGTCTCTGGTCGTTAGTTAATTTCCCGTATAATTTCTTTCCGATGAAACTTTAGCGACACAAGTCCTTTCTAAAATAAAACTAGTTTATTCTTTCTCAATACAACTCTGCAATACACTTAATTTCCACAGTCACGCTATAACAAACGCTATAATTCACAACGAACGACTCATGTGCTCGACTCAGTCGTCAGTCTCTCTCTGTCTGCAGTTCAATTACATTGTTGCCGTCACTTCTTGGCGGCTTATATACAAAAATACCGCATTTCTAGTAAATACTCAAGACTTCAGGAAAGGACATGAACGTTCTAGAAGCGCATGACGTGTTACTAGCGTCACGTGACCTCCGCTTTCATAACACCATCTTCAAGCTTCAACTGGTCCCATTGTGCCCAATAGTTCTTTGTCACAGGGCTTAAGCTTGACACCTTCTCCCAAGCAGGGCGCAAAACACTTGCTTTTAGAAAATCAATTATTGGCTTCAAATCTTAATCTTTCTCCTGCTCTGCTTTAATATATATACCTGGTTCCACTTCACCATCATCAACTCCTTCAGTCACTTTGACTTCAGCTTCATGGCACCTGGTTAGTTCAACATCTATTTTACAGCGATGTCTGCAGTC
>NW_013788050.1:0-628 GCF_000517525.1 Limulus polyphemus
ACTAAATGATTTGATAGAAAAAAGGACCAGAAGTTCAAATGCAAAGTTCTTGCCAGCATGCTTTCAAGAAAAATTGGCCTCATGTCCACTTTTAAAGCTTCCGAATCCCTCACTGCCGTACATACTGGATTGTGATGCTAGTAATGTCGGAAATGTAGGAGTGTTGTCTCAGAAAGTGGGCGCAAACGAACATGTGGTGGCGTACTTCATTAGGGTCCTGAGTAGACCACAGAGGAACTACTGTGTAACATGGAGGGAACTCCTTGCTAGAGTAAAGAGTCTGACATATTTCAATCCTTACCTCTATGGTGCCAGGTTTACCGTTAGGACAGACCATGATGCGTTACGCTGGTTAAGATCATTAAAGAACCCAGAGGGACAACTGGCATGTTGGATTGGAACGATAGACCAGTATAATTATGATATTGAATACAGAGAAGGAAAATCTCATGGAAATGCCGATGGACAAAAATGACAGCAGACACTGCTGCAAAAGAGAGGTTGAGCTAACCAGATATCATCAAGCTGAAGTCAAAGTAACTGAAGGAGTTGATGATGGTGAAGTGGAACCAGGTATAGATATTAAATCGGAACAGGAGAAAGATCAAAATTTGACGTCAATAATTGA
>NW_013788051.1:0-629 GCF_000517525.1 Limulus polyphemus
AGGACTGTTGGCATATCAAGTTTCATCGCTGCTTTCTCGTTATTAGGCTTAATACATCGTACGAACCATGGATTACACCTGAAAAACAAAACATTTTTTTTTTAACATTATGGGTAACCAATTAAAAAGAAGTTAATTTTATCCGATGTACGTAATACTCAAAAATGTTCGATTAATTCAGTATAAATCCAGTTTAATCTCGGATGACGTAACAAGCTTCATTGGATCAGGGGTAGCTTCATCACATTTCATTGGATACAGAACAACAGTTATAATCAACACTCGTATACAACTTAGTCACGTGTCGGCGATCTATATAAATGTGGTAGGACAATCTACACTGAATCCCAAATATTCCTCAATTCACTCTGGTAGATCAATCTCTCATTTGAATCCCCATATTCCTCAATTCACTGTGGTAGATCAGTCTCTCGTTTGAATCCCCATATTCCTCAATTCACTGTGGTAGATCAGTCTCTCGTTTGAATCCCCATATTCCTCAATTCACTGTGGTAGATCAGTCTCTCGTTTGAATCCCCATATTCCTCAATTCACTGTGGTAGATCAATCTCTCATATGAATCCCCATATTCCTCAATTCACTGTGGTAGATCAATCTCTCATATGAAT
>NW_013788052.1:0-628 GCF_000517525.1 Limulus polyphemus
CCAGTAAGTATTGCTGCATCTGTTGATTTGCATGTCACAGCACTTAAGTCAGCTACAATACCCCCTATGTCAGAGAAGATAATTTCGGGTATAATAAAAGAACATCTCCAAGGAAGCCCAATGCTTGTGGAAGACCCATCCAGGCCAGCATACGTGAAGATTGGAAGGTCACTTGTGGCAGGTCATCAAGTAGTACCCATAACAGTGGCCAATTTCTCTAAATGTGAGCAGACACTTAAGGAAGGGGCATTGTTGGGTGTGTGCCAGGAGGTAGAACCAGTCAATGTTAAGGCAAGAAATACAATTATAAAGAAAGGACATCCTCTCCCAGAACATTTAACTGACCTCAAAAAGAAGAGTATTAGTCCATTTGTTATCATCACAGACTCTTAAGGTTAGGGAACATTTGGCGAATTATGCAGACATCTTTCAAAAGGAGATCATGACTTTGGCTGCACAGACCTTGAGGAGCACAGAATAAACACAGGCAATCACCATCCAATAAAGATCCCTCTGAGGAGAACAGCTTCGGCAAAGTGACAAGAGATGGAGAAGGTCATGGATGGCCTAATTAAAGAAGGGATAGTCGAGAAATCAGTTAGTCCATGGTCAGCTCCCATTATGTTTG
>NW_013788053.1:0-2278 GCF_000517525.1 Limulus polyphemus
GGATACTAACATACACGACTGAAGTTAAGAAGTTAGTATATCTATAAGCATACTGACATACACGACCGAAGTGAAGAAGTTAGTATATCTATAAGGATACTAACATACACGACTGAAGTGAAGAAGTTAGTATATCTACAAGGATACTAACATAAACGACTGAAGTGAAGAAGTTAGTATATCTACAAGGATACTAACATAAACGACTGAAGTGAAGAAGTTAGTATATCTACAAGCATACTAACATACACGACTGAAGTGAAGAAGTTAGTATATCTACAAGGATACTAACATACACGACTGAAGTGAAGAAGTTAGTCAGATATACTAACTTCTACACTTCAGTTGTGTATGTTAGTATCCTTGTAGATATACTAACTTCTTCACTTCAGTCGTGTATGTTAGTATCCTTATAGATATACTAACTTCTTCACTTCAGTCGTGTATGTTAGTATCCTTATAGATATACTAACTACTTCACTTCAGTCGTGTATGTTAGTATGCTTGTAGATATTGTATGTTAGTATCCTTGCGACTGAAATGAAGAAGTTAGTATATCTACAAGCATACTAACATACACGACTGAAGTGAAGAAGTTAGTATATCTACAAGCATACTAACATACACGACTGAAGTGAAGAAGTTAGTATATCTACAAGCATAAACTTCTTCACTTCAGTCGTGTATGTTAGAGTATATCTACAAGCATACTAACATACACGAGTGAAGTAAAGAAGTTAGTATATCTACAAGGATACTAACATACAAGACTGAAGTGAAGAAGTTAGTATATCTACAAGCATACTAACATACACGAATAAAGTGATGAAGTTAGTATATCTACAAGGATACTAACATACACGACTGAAGTGAAGAAGTTAGTATATCTACAAGCATACTGACATACACGACTGAAGTGAAGAAGTTAGTATATCTACAAGCATACTAACATACACGACTGAAGTGAATAAGTTAGTATATCTACAAGCATACTAACATACAAGATTGAAGTAAAGAAGTTAGTATATCTACAAGCATACTAACATACACGAATAAAGTCATGAAGTTAGTATATCTACAAGGATACTAACATACACGACTGAAGTGAAGAAGTTAGTATATCTACAAGCATACTGACATACACGACTGAAGTGAAAAAGTTAGTATATCTACAAGCATACTAACATACACAACTGAAGTGAAGAAGTTAGTATATCTACGAGGATACTAACATACAAGACTGAAGTGAAGTTAGTATATCTACAAGGATACTAACATACACGACTGAAGTGAAGAAGTTAGTATATCTACAAGCATACTAACATACACGACTGAAGTGAAGAAGTTAGTATATCTACAAGGTAACTTCTTCACTTCAGTCGTGTATGTTAGTATCTTGTAGATATACATACTATCATACGCGACTTAAGTGAAGAAGTTAGTATATCTACAAGGATAATAACATACACGACTGAAGTGAAGAAGTTAGTATATCTACAAGCATACTGACATACACGACTGAAGCTTGTAGATATACTAACTTCTTCACTTTAGTCGTGTATGTCAGTATCCTTGTAGATATACTAACATACTAACATACACGACTGAAGTGAAGAAGTTAGTATATCTACAAGCATACTGACATACACGACTAAAGTGAAGAAGTTAGTATATCTACAAGGATACTAACATACACGACTGAAGTGAAGAAGTAGATATACTAACTTCTTCACTTCAGTCGTGTATGTTAGTATCCTTGTAGATATACTAACCAGTCGTGTATGTTAGTATCCTTGTAGATATACTAACTTCTTCACTTCAGTCGTGTATGTTATTATCCTTGTAGATATACTAACTTCTTCACTTGAGTCGTGTATGTTAGTATCCTTATAGATATAGTAACTTCTTCACTTCAGTCGTGTATGTTAGTATCCTTAAGTGCAGAAGTTAGTATATCTACAAGGATAATAACATACACGACTGAAGTGAAGAAGTTAGTATATCTACAAGGATACAAACATACACGACTGAAGTGAAGAAGTTAGTATATCTACAAGCATACTAACATACACGACTGAAGTGAAGAAGTTAGTATATCTACAAGCATACTAACATACACGACTGAAGTGAAGAAGTTAGTATATCTACAAGCATACTAACATACACGACTCAAGTGAAGAAGTTAGTATATCTACAAGGATACTAACATACACGACTGAAGTGAAGAAGTTAGTATATCTACAAGGATACTAACATACAAGACTGAAGTGAAGAAGTT
>NW_013788054.1:0-628 GCF_000517525.1 Limulus polyphemus
TATATATACATAGTTCAACACTAACTCTAAATACTTGAGTATTCTCAGCTCGAGTAATATAAATTCTGTACTGTTTATAAAGTTACTTTAGTTATTTACATAATTCAACCACTAACTCTAAATACTCTAGTATACTCAGCTCCAGTAATATAGTGTTTTTACTGTTTATAGAATCACTTTAGTTATATATATATAATTCATTCACTATCTCTAAACACCTGAGTATACACAGCTCCAGTAATATAGGGTCTTTAGTTTTTAAAACGTTACTTTAATTGTATATTTAATTCACTCACTAACTCTAAACACCAGGTATACACAGCTTCAGTCACATAGGGTTTTTACTGTTTATGAAGTTACTTTAATTATATTCATACAATTCAACAACTAACTCTAAATACTCTTGCATACTCAGCTCCAGTAATATAGGGTCTTTACTATTTGTGGAGTTAATTTAGTTATATATATACGTAGTTCAAACACTAATTCTAAATACTTGAGTATACTCAGCTTGAGTAATATAAAGTCTGTACTGTTTATGGAGTTACTTTACTAATATATATAATTCACCCACTAACTCAAACACCAGGGTATACTCAGCTGCAGTAACATAGGGTTTTTACTGTTT
>NW_013788055.1:0-2432 GCF_000517525.1 Limulus polyphemus
TTATAGATGGATAGTGGCTTGTAGGTCTTTTATTATAGATGGATAGTGACTGGTAAGTCTTTAATAATAGATGGATAGTTACTGGTAAGTCTTTTATTATAGATAGATAGAGGCAGGTAAGTGATTTAATATAGATGGAAAGTGGCTGGTAGGTCTTTTATGGTAGATGCATAGTAGCTGACAGGTCTTTTAATACAGACGAATAGTGGCTGGTAATTCTTTCATTATATATGGATAGTAGCTGATAGGTCTTTTATTATAGATGGATAGTAACTGCTAGGTGTTTTATTATTGATGGATAGTAGGTGATAGGTAGCCATTCTCTATCTATAGTAAAACAATAGGTCTTTTATTACAGATGGATAGTGGCTGGTAGGTCTTTTATTAGACCAGTCACTATCCATCTGTAATAAAAGACCTACCAGCCACTATCCATATATAATGAAAGACCTACCAGCTACTATCCATATTTATTAAAAGACCTGCCAGCTACTATCCATCTATCATAAAAGACCTACCAGCCACGTTACATCTATATTAAAAGACCTGCCAGTCACTATCCATCTATCATTAAAGACCTACAAGTAATTATCCATCTATCATTAAAGACATACCAGCCACTTTTCATCTATATTAAAAGACCTAAATGCCTCTATCCATCTATAATAAAACACCTACCAGTAACTATTCATCTATCATTAAAGACCTACCAGTCTCTATCCATCTATAATAAAAGACCTACCAGCCACTATCCATCTATAATAAAAGACCTACCAGCCACTATCCATCTGTAATAAAAGACCTACCAGCCACAATATATCTGTAATAAAAGATATACAAGCCACTCTCTATCTATAGTAAAAGATCTATCAGCCACTATCCATATATAATAAAACACATACCAGTTAATATCCATCTATAATAAAAGACCTACCAGCCAATATCCAAATATAATGAAAGACCTGCCAGTCACTATCCATCTATCTTTAAAGACCTACCTGTCACTATCTATCTAATTAAAGACCGCACAATCCATCTGTAATAAAAGACCTACCAGCCACTCTCTATCTATAGTAAAAGACATATCAGCCACTATCCATTAATAATAAAACGTCTACCAGTCACTATCCATCTATAATAAAAGACCTACTAGTCACTATCCATCTATAATAAAAGACCTACCAGCCACTATCCATCTGTAATAAAAGACCTACCAGCCACAATCCATCTGTAATAAAAGACATACCAGCCTACCTACCAGCCACTATCCTCCTATAATAAGAGACCTACCAGACACAATCCATCTGTAATAAAAGACCTAAAATAAAAGATCCATCTATAAGTCACTCTATCCATTAATAATAAAACACCTACCATGGCTGATAGGTTTTTACTATAGATAGAGAGTGGCTGGTAGGTCTTTTATTACAGATCGATTGTAGCTGGTAGGTCTTTTACTACAGATGCATAGTGACTGGTAGGTCTTTTATTATAGATGGATAGTGACAGGTAGGTGTTTTATTATTAATGGATAGTGGTGATATGTCTTTTACTATAGATAGAGAGTGGCTGGTAGGTCTTTTATTACAGATGGATTGTGGTTTTAGGTCTTTTATTACAGATGGATTGTGTCTGGTAGGTCTTTTATTATAGATGGATAGTGGCTGGTAGGTCTTTTATTATAGATGAATAGTGACTGGTAGGTGTTTTATTATTAATGGATAGTGGCTGATAGGTCTTTTACTATAGATAGAGAGTGGCTGGAAAAGACCTAATTACAGATGGATTGTGGTTGTAGGTCTTTTATTACATATGGATTGTGCCTGGTAGGTCTCTTATTATAGATGGATAGTGGCTGGTAGGTCTTTTATTACAGATGGATTGTGGCCTTTAGGTCTTTTATTACAGATGGATAGTGGCTGGTAGGTCTTTTATTATAGATATATAGTGGTTGGTAGGTGTTTTATTACAGATGGATTGTGGCTGGTAGGTCTTTTATTACAGATGGATAGTAGCTGGTAGGTTTTTACTACATATGGATAATGACTGGTAGGTCTTTACCAGTCACTATCCATCCATAATAATCCATCTGTAATAAAAGACCTACCAGCCACAATCCATCTGTAATAAAAGACCCCAGGTGTTTTATTACAGATGGATAGTGGCTGATAGTCTTTTACTATAGATAGAGAATGGCTGGTAGGTCTTTTATTACAGATGGATTGTGGCTGGTAGGTCTTTTATTACAGATGGATAGTGGCTGGTAGGTCTTTTATTATAGATGGAGTGTGCTGGCAGGTCTTTTATTACAGATGGATAGTGGCTGGTAGGTCTTTTATTATAGATGGAGTGTGACTGGCAGGTCTTTTATTACAGATGAATAGTGGCTGGTAGGTCTTTTATTATGGATGGATAGTGACTGGTAGTTCTTT
>NW_013788056.1:0-628 GCF_000517525.1 Limulus polyphemus
ACTGTGGTTACAGTGATACTTCCATAGATGTGTAAGTAGTAATAATAATTGTCGTTGTAGATGTTTTTAGTTTTTACTTCACTTGTAAATTTACAATATATATTTGTAGGAGTGTTTGTAGCATACCGTTCAAGAACCTGTGGTTGATTTTTAGTTATTTCTGGTTTTGAGAGACAAATGTCACAACTAAAAATCAATCATAGCTCTTGAACGGTATGCTACAAACACACACACATACATATATATATATATATATATTGTTTTATCAAGAAGGCGAGCTGGCTTTATAAACCAGTAAGAGTAGTAACAGCGACGGTAGCCTAGTCATGTAAGATATAAATATTCGTCACACTGTATGATATACTCTAAAACTGGATATATGATATACATTAAAAATGAATATATGATATACATTAAAACTGGATATATGATATACTCTAAAAGTGGATATATGATAAACTCTAAAACTGGATATATGATATATATTAAAACTGGATATATGATATACATTAAAAATGAATATATGATATACATTAAAACTGGATATATGATATACTCTAAAACTGGATATATATGATATACATTAAAACTGGATATATGATATACATTAAAACTGGATATATGATAT
>NW_013788057.1:0-1195 GCF_000517525.1 Limulus polyphemus
GTAAGGCCTAAAGTTGTTGTTAACAGTAACAGCAAGGTTATTCAACTAATGAAATAATTCATTCTGTTTGATCTTTATAAGTAAGAATTTAATACATTCCATTACCTATGTTCATTAGAACTTTAATTTTGTTTTGCTCTAACAGTAACAGTCTTAGTAGGAAGTTTGCTGTGATCAGAAGTTAATATTAATATGAATAGTTAGAACTTTGAAAAACGAAGTGATTGGTTTAAGGTTGACTTTCAGTAATATATACATAGGGTTATAATGGAATGTCTGTGTTTTTTCATTACTCTCTACTTTATTTTACACTTCAGGTCTAGTCAAAACAGAGAAAAAAGAAAGACTTTATCTTATTAACCAACCTGATAAACGAAATTGTGTTAACAGAAGGATTTGAAGACTTTGAAAGAGATTAATCAACTTTGGTAGCTATTCTCTATGGAAAAGGTAAAGAATAGTTTGATGAAGACTCTTATTAATCTTTTATATTTTCAGTCAAATTAAATAATAACCATTATCCTCGAGTTTAAATATAAATTTCCAATTTCTGGAGTAGGTTATTGCCTAGTTATTAGTGATGAAAACTGTTAGACTTTCATATTTTCAGTACAATTGATAACCTTAACTCTTCAGTGTAATCTTAGTTTCCAGTTTCTGGAGTTGGTTATTGCTTGTGCATTGGTGCTTTTTGTGGGTGAAAACTTAACATATAACATTAAAGAACAACAGTGAGCCTTTTGGTCCATCAAGACCATCCTATCCACCAAATTAAACATTAAAAAACTCAAAGTTAGCCCTTATCATTCAAATAATTATCAAGCCCTCTCGTTTGCTACACATCTTTTTCTATGCATGTTGTTAGGTTTTACTTTTAGTGAGTTACATTCAAAACTGAAACTACTTTATAACCATGGTGTATGAATAAATATGGCATAAAAATGTAGCTATTAATCCAAATGAGAAAGACATTGACGAGCTTAGATGAATTTTGTACAGCTCTTGTCACATAGTTAGAAAGCCAGAAAATTTTTTATACTAGTATAACATTGTCTGCTTTTTGAATGTTATTATTCTGTGTTTCTTTTTTTGGTGCATTATATATTTAACTCTTTCAGCATGGGTTCAGTCCCTGGGACTAATCTCGTAACAATTTTGTGCTTGTTATAGTTTTCTTGCTATAACTTTTAAATTA
>NW_013788058.1:0-624 GCF_000517525.1 Limulus polyphemus
GTACAAAAAAACTGATGAATTGGGTTATGATTATCCCCAGTTCATGTGTTTCCTAAAGTCCGTGTACAAAAACTGATGAATTGGGTTATGATTATCCCCAGTTCATGTGTTTCCTAAAGTCCGTGTACAAGAACTAATGAATTGGGTTATGATTATCCACAGATCATGCGTTTCCTAAAGTCCGTGTACAAGAACTAATGAATTGACTTATTGTTTTTGTTTATTTGTTGTTAAAGCTACACAGTGGGCTATGTGTGCTCTACCCACCGCAGGTATCGAAATACGAGTCTTACAGCTAAGTCACTGGTGAGTGGGCGGGGTATATTATTATTATTCTTGTACATTGTCTATTACGTCTCTAAATAATGAACATTTCTTGATTTAAGAAAAAAAAAAGAATATTTTTCTTCTCTCACGGAAGAGCGCGTGGAGTGTGAATGTTTATTTTTTAAGGCCACGTGGATGTCACTTTCTGCTATCTTGCACGTGTACGATATATTGTAAGAATTTCTACGTCTTTCCGTTTCTTCCTCACAACTTTATGGTATCAGCGGTATATATATTGATTTTCCGTTTTTACAACGAAATGACAGAACAGTTGTCAAAACTGAATTATTTGTACCA
>NW_013788059.1:0-627 GCF_000517525.1 Limulus polyphemus
GTTGTCTCACATTTTATATTATTGTTTTCATTTCTGGATTTTCTTTGCTAATTTTTTACCACCTTTTTTTTACAATACCTTTTTTAAAAATATCTACAAAAACTTAAGACAAAACAACGCTTTCATTCGGAAAAAGAGGATTTGAACTTATCAAACTATTGGTTTTGCAATTACGGGAATTCCATTGAGAGATGAATAGTTAGAAAATATCTTTGTTGAAAATACTCAAAAAAGAGAAGATGAAATATGAACTAAAAAGCTATACAAGTAGGTCAAACTTTTCTAATAACTGTACACAATAGTAAATAAATCTTTCATTAGTTTGTCTTAACCTTGGTTTCATTAGGCCGTTGTTTGTTATCAAGCACAAGGCTACACAAAGGGCTATTCTGTGCTCTGCCCACCGCGGGTTTCGAAACCCGGTTTCGAGCGGTATAAGTCCGCAGATATAGCGCTGTGCCACTAGGGAACATTTCATTACGCATATTTTAATATGTTAATTCAAAGAAAAGATCTAATTCTTCTTTTCTGACTTTCATTAACTGGTTATCTTTTTCATTCAGCTCCAATCAGTTTATTTAAAAAAAATAATCATTACACAAATGCATTATATCATAATATTATATT
>NW_013788060.1:0-628 GCF_000517525.1 Limulus polyphemus
CTTGAGATATAGCTGATGGTGCGTAGGTAGAGACAAAGTGGGGAATTATATTGTTTCATTGTGTAGGTACATAAAGTTCGGGATATAGCAGATTATAAGCATGCTGGGTATTGTCGTGGCTACACGGGTTTTGTACAATTTAGTATACAGACAGTGTACTGTCGTGGCTACACGGGTTATGTACAATTTAGTATACAGACAGTGTACTGTCGTGGCTACACGGGTTATGTACAATTTAGTATACAGACAGTGTACTGTCGTGGCTACACGGGTTCTGTACAGTTTAGTATACAGACAGTGTACTGTCGTAGCTACACGGGTTCTGTACAGTTTAGTATACAGACAGTGTACTGTCGTGGCTACACGGATTGTATCTATTTCCGTATATATTCCGTGTGTTGTCGTAGCTATACGGATTGTATCTATTTCCGTATATCTTCCGTGTGTTGTCGTGGTTACATAGTTTCTATACAATTCATTAATACATTTTGAACGTTTTGCTATTAAAACTCAGTCTGCGAAAAATCCTGGTCTGGCTGGAGTGTATCAGACAGGGAACACAAGAACGATCGTAAGAGGTATCGAGTTTTTATATTTCGTTATTGTTATGGCCATGTATACTGACAAC
>NW_013788061.1:0-1371 GCF_000517525.1 Limulus polyphemus
GTTATTACAGAGACCTTTATAGCATGAGGGGCTATTGCAGATACACAGTTATTACAGAGACCTTTATAGCATGAGGAGCTATTGCAGATAAACCGTTATTACAGAGACCTTTATAGCATGAGGGGCTATTGCAGATACACAGTTATTACATAAACCTTTATAGCGTGTGGAGCTATTACAGATAAATCGTAATTACAGAGTCTCGTACGTATATTATATTTCTGAATTTTTACTTTTGATGCTTTTTTTTGTTTCTCCAAGGTAGTGGAATCAAAATTCACAAGGAATGTTGAAAATTGTGTGTTATTTTTCCTCGATTGAGTCTTTAGGTGGTTTTGTGTGTACTAACTGCAACTGTATTGTGTTGTGGCTGCTGGATACCGTTCTGACTTATTTTATTTGCTTATCCTCTATAGATTTCCATAGAGATCTCTGACATGGAGAAATATGGGTGTTTATCCCATGTGGTTAGCTTCTTTATTAAGAGTTCCGGCCAGCCATTGTTGTGGAAAGTTGTATTGATATGACTTTCTTCCATCTCTAGTAGAAGCACTCATGTTTTCTTTCTTCGAGATCCTGAAGGCTGTATTTTTCTGATACAAAAAACTTGTAAACTAAGTTTATACTTCATGGCTTTCTGGACGCTGATTTTTTATTCTCCCCATTGGCTGTAAGCTTTGTCTTCTCTGGTTGTATCTGTATTGTTCTTTCTTCTGTGGATGTATCTGTATGGTTCTGTCGTCTGTGGTTGTATCTGTATGGTTCTGTCTTCTGTAAATGTATCTATATGGTTATGTCTTCTGTGGTTGTATCTATATGGTTCTGTCTTCTGTGGTTGTATCTGTATGGTTCTATCTTATGTGGTTGTGTTTGTATGGTTCTATCTTATGTGGTTGTGTTTGTATCGTTTTGTCTTCTGTAGTTGTATCTATATGGTTCTGTCTTCTGTGGTTGTACCTATATGGTTCTCTCTTCTGTGGATGTATTTATATGGTTCTGTCTTGTGTGGTTGTATCTGTATGGTTCTGTCGTATGTGGTTGTATCTATATGGTTCTTTCTTCTGTGAATGTATCTGTATGGTTCTGTCGTCTGTGGATGTGTCTATATGGTTTTGTCTTCTGTGGTTGTATCTATATGGTACAGTCCTTCTTATCACATACACATCACTACAGTCCTTCTTATCACATACACATCATTACAATCCTTCTTATCACATATACATCAGTACAATCCTTCTTATCACACATACATCATTACAATCCTTCTTATCACATCACATCATTACAATCCTTCTTATCACATACACATCATTACAATCCTTCTTATCACATACACATCATTACAATCCTTCTTATCACATATACATCATT
>NW_013788062.1:0-629 GCF_000517525.1 Limulus polyphemus
GTAGCACGTGACTGAAGTTGTGAAAACTAACGCTATGTATGTACAGCAGCGTGTGATTGGAGTTGTGAAAACTAACGCTATGTATGTACAGCAGCGTGTGACTGGAGTTGTGAAAACTAACGCTATGTATGTACAGTAGCACGTGACTGGAGTTGTTGAAACTAACGCTATGTATGTACAGTAGCATGTGACTGGAGTTGTGAAAACTAACGCTATGTATGTACAGTAGCATGTGACTGGAGTTGTGAAAACTAACGCTATGTATGTACAGTAACATGTGACTGGAGTTGTGAAAACTAACGCTATGTATGTACAGTAGCACGTGACTGGAGTTGTGTAAACTTACGCGATGTATGTACAGTAGCATGTGACTGGAGTTGTGTGATTTTTTTTACTTTAAAACATTTAGTGAAAGGTTTACTTGTAAAAAAAAAAAGAACCACAACAAAGTTTTTATGTCGTATTCCAGCCAGCCTGATTATTCCTGGTAATATGCGAAAAGCCTCGTCAGCACTGTGTATCTCAGATATAGTGTGGTTGAGATATTATTATATTCTTTTTTAATTTCGATCGTAAAACATTTCTAGAATGCTGTTTTAAGAACTTACTGCAGTAATAGTTGAGATACT
>NW_013788063.1:0-823 GCF_000517525.1 Limulus polyphemus
AAAACCATTACAGTTGGCGAAAGCTTGGTATATGACGTTAAATATCATTACCCTATTATAAAACCATTAAAGTTGGCTATAGGTTGTTGTATGACTTAGTTGCATATCATTACCCTATTATAAAACCATTACAATTCGCGATAGGTTGGTGTAAGACTTGGTTACATGTCACTAGCCCCTTATAAAACCATTACAGTTGGCTATAGGTTGGTGTATGACTTAGATGCACATCATAACACAATTATAAAACCATAAAAGTTGGCTAAAGGTTGGTGTATGACTTAGTTTCATATCACCACCCCATTATAAAACCATTACAGTTGGCGAAAGCTTGGTATATGACGTTAAATATCATTACCCTATTATAAAACCATTAAAGTTGGCTATAGGTTGTTGTATGACTTAGTTGCATATCATTACCCTAGTATTAACCCATTACAATTTTAGATAGGTTGGTGTATGATTTAGTTACATATCACCACCACATTATAAAACCATTACAGTTGGCTATAGGTTGTTGTATGACATACGTACACGTCATTGCCCTATCATAAAACCACTACAGTTGGTGATAGCATAGTATATGACGTTAAATATCATTACCCTATTATAAAACCATTAAAGTTGTCTATAGGTTGTTGTATGACTTAGTTGCATATCATTACCCTATTATAAAACCATTACAATTTAAGATAGGTTGGTGTATGACTTAGTTATATATCACCACACCATTATAAAACCATTACAATTGGCTAAAGGTTGTTGTATGACATACGTACACGTCATTGCCCTATTATAAAACCACTACAGTTGGCGATAGCAT
>NW_013788064.1:0-1483 GCF_000517525.1 Limulus polyphemus
TAAACATTACTATCAAATTATACACTGTTCTTCAATACATGTTAAAAACATTACTATCAAATTATACAGTTCTTCAACATATGTTATAAACATTACTATCAAATTATACACTGTTCTTCAACACATGTTAAAAACATTACTATCAAATTATACACTGTTCTTCAACACATGTTAAAAACATTAATATCAAATTATACACTGTTCTTCAACACATGTTAAAAACATTACTATCAAATTATACACTGTTCTTCAATACATGTTAAAAACATTACTATCAAATTATACACTGTTCTTTCAATACATGTTAAAAACATTAATATCAAATTATACACTGTTCTTCAATACATGTTAAAAACATTAATATCAAATTATCCACTGTTCTTCAATATACACTGTTCTTCAACATTAATATCAAATTAAATAATGCACTGTTCTTCAACGTATGTTAAAAAACATGTTATAAACATTACTATCAAATTATACACTGTTCTTCAACGTATGTTATAAACATTAATATCAAATTATACACTGTTCTTCAACGTATGTTATAAACATTAATATCAAATTATACACTGTTCTTCAATACATGTTAAAAACATTAATATCAAATTATACACTGTTCTTCAATACATTAAAACATTGCTATCAAATTATACACTGTTCTTCAACGTATGTTAAAAACATTAATATCAAATTATACACTGTTCTTCAACATATGTTATAAACATTACTATCAAATTATACACTGTTCTTCAACGTATGTTATAAACATTAATATCAAATTATACACTGTTCTTCAATACATGTTAAAAACATTAATATCAAATTATACACTGTTCTTCAATACATTAAAACATTGCTATCAAATTATACACTGTTCTTCAACGTATGTTAAAAACATTAATATCAAATTATACACTGTTCTTCAATACATTAAAACATTGCTATCAAATTATACACTGTTCTTCAACGTATGTTAAAACATTACTATCAAATTATACACTGTTCTTCAACACATGTTATAAACATTAATATCAAATTATACACTGTTCTTCAACACATGTTATAAACATTAATATCTGTTAAAAACATTACTATCAAATTATACACTGTTCTTCAACATATCAAATTATACACTGTTCTTCAACACATGTTATAAACATTAATATCAAATTATACACTGTTCTTCAACACATGTTATAAACATTAATATCAAATAATGCACTGTTCTTCAACGTACATTAATATCAAATTTATCAAATTATACACTGTTCTTCAACACATGTTAAAAACATTAATATCAAATTATACACTGTTCTTCAATACGTGTTCAACACATTACTATCAAATTATACACTGTTCTTCAACACATGTTAAAAACATTAATATCAAATTATACACTGTTCTTCAACACATGTTAAAAACATTACTATCAAATTATACACTGTTCTTCAATACATGTTATGTAATGTTTTTAACATGT
>NW_013788065.1:0-627 GCF_000517525.1 Limulus polyphemus
TATTCTAAAAGTTTCCTGTACTAGGTAGAAATAATAGTATAATGTAATTAAAAGAGTGAATGAATTATTTAAATAATCAGTTATTCATTCAATGCCAGTTAATAAATTAGACAGCCATTACGTTAATACGTTAAACAGTGAGTCAACCAATGTGTTTCTTATAGATTAATCAGCAAGCAAAAATTCTGTAAGTTTATTTCTGAGTTAGGCGTAATTAATTAAGAAATATCTGATGAAACGTGGTTTATGAAGGTAGCCTGTAGCAAATGCTATTGAAGAAATAAATAAACTTGTTATCGTTACGAGGATTGTATTATATTTATGAAATAACAGTATATTATTACGTTTCTTAAGTTTAGTAGTTGATGAAATATTAGGTCGTCAAGAAATGAATGTCGCATTTTCAAACACTTTCGTTAACCATCCCCCCAAAACTTTAATCCCTTATAGTGATAGCACACGACGAGACTCACATTCGGCATGTAATGCTGTTTGAATACAAGAAGGGAAACAACGCCTCTGTAGCCACAAAGAATACCAAAATTTATGGAAATGTTTTGAACATTCGCAAGTGTCAACGAGTGTTCAGCAAATTTCGTTCAGGTGACTTTAGCCTTAAAAACTGTG
>NW_013788066.1:0-1191 GCF_000517525.1 Limulus polyphemus
AAAAAAGTTAATATCTGTCTATTTCTAATTGTTAATTTGTTATGTTACTTTACATGTAATGTTTTTGATAAAAGAAATGAAGACAACATGTAGTACTCAATACTCATCTTCCTTTATTGAATCATTAATTTTATCAAAAATACTTTATTAGAAATTCTGTCTTTTTTCTGTACAAAATACTTATAATGTTTACTGGAAGCTTACCAAATTTTGTCAAGATACATAAATCGTATCGGACGATGTATCGATACAATCGTATCACGGCTTCACGATACCATACTTGTATAGTATTGCTGTATCGCCACACCTTTAGCGTTTAACTATACCTTTATACCTTTAATATTTAAGCATTACTTCTTTTCTTCAAGTGTGTATCTCCCGGTGGGAAAGTGGTAAGTTTACAACGCTAAGATCCGGTGTTCGATTCCCCGCGGTGGACACAGCTTTGCTATAAACAACAACAACAACAAAAAAAAACACAAATATCCAGTATTTTGTGTAAATTTTATACGCATAATTTTACATTACCTTTCTTCCGATACGTTTATTCCTGTGGTTTTTTTACTTATGTTATTATGTGTAAATTATATACGCGTGATAGTATTATATTTCTGTTCATTCTGTACAAAACTATACGTATATAAATTACATGTAACAATATGGGTAAGACAACAAAAATAAACAATGGCATTGCTGTTCATCCTGTATATTGTTTATTTTTGTTGTCTTACCCATATTGTTACATGTAATTTATATACGTATAGTTTTACATTTGTATTCCTCTGATACATTTATTTTTGTGGTATTTTCTATACTGTCACGTAAAAACTATATATATGTGTTTAATTTTATATTTTTCAAAAATGTTTAAAAACTCAAATCTCTGAGGCCAATTCCTTGATTTTGATTAGAATCATTCACAAACTTTTCATGGAGAGACTACATGACAAAGCAGGGGTGATGATAACCCAATGGGGGTCCTAAAAGGGGAATACTGTGGGCTTTCACCTAAAAAAATATTAAATGCAAGCCCCCCAGTGGCACAGCGGTATGTCTGCGGACTTACAACGTGGGCAGAGCAATAAAGGCAATATTTCCACGAATTAAAACATATCAACATAACACACTTGTTCGAAAGTGTTCGAAACAACACTGCACAGGTATCTTTCACGAATCATACAATTAGTGCAC
>NW_013788067.1:0-630 GCF_000517525.1 Limulus polyphemus
GTCAAATTTGTCCAATCTGATTTTTGCATCTGACAGTAATATAAGTTTTAGTAAAATCAGTGAAATAAAAAATTCGGCAACTTTGTATATCAGAGCGCTTTTTGTGTAAGTACCTGCAATGAGAAGTCATTCCTGCAGTCGCCTCTGATAACTTAACTTCCAAGTATTTTTTCTTAATTTTTTCTCCATCTATTTAGAGATAACTGAACATCCAAGCATTTTTTCTCCATCTATTGAGAGATAACTGAACTTCCAAGTATTTTTTCTCCATCTATTGAGAGATAACTGAACATCCAGGTATTTTTCCTTATTATTTGTTTCTCCATCTATTGAGAGATAATTAAACTTCCAAGTATTTTTTCTTAATTTTTTCTTCATCTATTGAGAGGTAATTAAACTTCCAAGTATTTGTTCTCCATCTATTGAGAGATAATTAAACTTCCAAGTATTTTTTCTCCATCTATTGAGAGATAACTGAACTTCCAAGTATTTTCTCCTAATTTCTTTCTCCATCTATTGAGAGATAACTGAACTTCCAAGTATTTTTTCTAATTCTTCTCCATCTAATTGAGAGAGATAACTGAACTTCCAAGTATCTTTTTTCTAATTTTTCCTAACATAGTAATGTTT
>NW_013788068.1:0-628 GCF_000517525.1 Limulus polyphemus
TGTTTTAGAGTATTATACAAATAGGGTTTTAAAATATTGTACAAATAGGGTTTTAGAGTATTATACAATAGTGTTTTAGAGTATTATACAAATAGGGTTTTAAAGTATTATACAAATAGGGTTTTAGAGTATTATAAAAATACGGTTTTGAAGTATTATACACATGGGAGTTTAGAGTATTATGTAAAGTGGGTTTAAGAGTATTATACAAATAGTGTTTTAGAGTATTTTATAAAATAGGGTTTTAAAGTGTTATACAAATAGGGTTTTAAAGTGTCATACAAATAGGTTTTAGAGTATTATACAAATTGGGTTTTAGAGTAATATACAAATTATAAAAATTGGGTTTTAAAGTATTATACAAATATAATTTTGAGTATTATACAAATAGGGTTTTAAAGTATTATACGAATAAAATTTTCAAGTATTATACAAATAGGGTTTTAAAGTGTCATACAAATAGGGTTTAGAGTATTATACAAATAGGGTTTTAAAGTATTATACAAATAGGGTTTGAAAGCATTTTACAATAAGGTTTTATTGTATTATAGAAATAGTGTTTTAGAGTATTATGCAAATAAAGTTTAAAGTATTATACAAAGAGGGATTTAGAGTATTACAAAAAATA
>NW_013788069.1:0-1383 GCF_000517525.1 Limulus polyphemus
AACACCTATCCTACAATATGTATTATTGTAACATCTTTCTAACAATGTGTATTATTGTAACATCTTTCCGACAGTGTGTATTATCGTAACACCTATCCCACAATATGTATTGCTGTAACACCTATCCGATAATGTGTATTATTGTAATATCTTTCCGACAGTGTGTATTATTGTAACACCTATCCCGCAATATGTATTGCTGTAACACCTATCCGATAATATGTATTATTGTAACACCTATTTCACAATGGGTAATGTTGTAGCACCTATCCCACAATATGCATTCTTGTAACATATTTCCGATAATGTGTATTATTGTAACACCTATCCCACAATATGTATTGTTGTAACACCTATCCGATAATGTGTATTATTGTAACACCTATCCCACAATGTGTAACGTTGTAAAACCTATCTGATAATGTGTAACGTTGTAACACCTATTTGATAATGTGTATTATTGTAACACCTGTCCTACAATATGCATTCTTGGAACATCTTTCCGACAATGTGTATTATTGTAACACCTATCTGATAATGTATATTATTAATAATATTAAACAATTCATACCAACATTAATTGTTGAATATTCAGGTAATATAATAATATTAAACAATTCATACCAACATTAATTGTTGAATATTTAGGTAACATAATAATATTAAACAATTCATACCAACATTAATTGTTGAATATTCAGGTAATATAATAATATTAAACAATTCATACCAACATTAATTGTCGAATATTTAAGTAATATAATAATATTAAACAATTCATACCAACATTAATTGTCGAATATTTAAGTAATATAATAATATTAAACACTTCATAAGAAAAGTTGCGAATTATTTAATGAAAGAAGGTTGTTGTTAAGCACAACACTACACAAAGGGTTGTCAGTGCTCTGCCCATTACGGGTATCGAAACCCGCTTTCTAGCAGTATAAGTCCGCAGACATGCCGCCGTGCCACTGGAAGGCATGAAAGATGGATGTGGCTCATTTCTTTAAACAAGTTAAATGTTACATTTAGTGTCACATTTGTTTAAACTGTGAGTGTTGATAGTTAAAAGTGTTAAGATTCTAGACGATTACGCTGTTTAATTTACCTTATCGTAAAGGACACATTGTAGGATAGGTGTTACAACATTACACATTGTGGGATAGGTGTTACAATGTTACCTGTATATTCAACAATTAATGTTGGTATGAATTGTTTAATATTATTATGTTACCTGTATATTCAACAATTAATGTTGGTTTGTTTATCTCCACTGTTGCATTGTGAAGCATCGAGTTTTAATGTTTTGTATTTTTGTGTTATATTTTGTGGTACAGTCAAAGTACTCCTATCTTTTTTTTATTGGCTACATCTATTTTT
>NW_013788070.1:0-625 GCF_000517525.1 Limulus polyphemus
AAATCTTGTCTTCTTTTTGATAGTACATAGTACTGTTAAATCTTGTGTCTTCTTATTGAAATTAAACGGTATTGATAAATCTTGCGTCTGCTTATTGACAGTACACAGTATTGGTAAATCTTGTGTTCTTATTGATAGTACACAGTATCGTAAAATCTTGTGTCTTCTTATTGACAGTACACAGTATTGGTAAATCCTGTATCTTCTTATTGACAGGACACACTATTGTTAAATCTTGTGTTTTCTTATTGACAGTACATAGTATTTTTAAATTTTGTGTCTTCTTATAGACAGTACACAGTATCGTTAAATCTTGTGTCTTCTTATTGACAGTACACAGTATTGATAAATCCTTTATCTTCTTATTGACAGGACACAGTATTGTTAAATCTTGTGTTTTCTTATTGACAGTACACAGTATTGATAAATCCTGTATCTTCTTATTGACAGGACACAGTATTGATAAATCCTGTATCTTCTTATTGACAGGACACAGTATTGTTAAATATTTTGTCTTTTTATTGACAGTACAAAGTATCGTTAAATCTTGTCATCTTTTTGATAGTACATAGTATTGTTAAATCTATTGTCTTCTTATTGAGATTAAACGGTATTGATAAATCTT
>NW_013788071.1:0-628 GCF_000517525.1 Limulus polyphemus
AAGGACAACTATGTAGAAATATGGAGGGTGTTATGGACAACTATGTAAAAATACACAGGGTGTTGTGGACAACTATGTAGAAATATAGAGGGTACTTTTGATAATAATGTCATAGATACACGTGGTGTTATGAACAACTGTGTAATAAATACATAAAGTGTTATAAGAACAACTATTTAATAAATACATCGGGTGTTATGGACAACTATGTAGAAATAAACAGTATGTAATGGACAACTATGTAATTAATACAAAGAATGTTATAGACAACTATGTAATAAATGCACAGTATGTTATGGACGTCTATGTAATAACTACACAGAATATTATGGACATCTATGTAGAAATATAAATGTTTTTATTACCAACTATGTAGAAATATATAGGGTGTTATGGACGACTATGTCATAAATAAACAGGGTTTTATTTACAACTATGGAGAAATATATAGGGTATTTTTGATATTAATGTAATAGATAAACGTGATGTTATGAACAGCTGTGTAATAAATACATAAGTTGTTATGAGAACAACTATGTAATAAATACACCGGGTGTTAAGGACAACTATGTAGAAATATAGAGGGTGTTATGGACAACTATGTAAAAAATACACAGGGTGTTGTGGA
>NW_013788072.1:0-629 GCF_000517525.1 Limulus polyphemus
AACAAACAATAGTTCTAGTTGTAGTTTTAATCCTCGAGAAAGATAATCTCAGGTAATTCTTCCAAACACTAAGACAGTTTCATCCGAAAACGTTACCATTTCTGTATTAATTAATACTGATAAATTACAGAAACTATTTAAATAGGTAAGGAATAAAATGTATCTAAGTACAATTGTTTGCGAAATGCCATAATCAATCATTTTAAAATCACTAAGTTTAATACCAATTCGTGTTCTTTGATCCCTATTTGTAAGATAATTAATCAATAATTTACATACATTTTAAATTCCAATATTTTCTAATTTATGAAAAATGGTATCAAAGTTATTACAAAAATCTAAAAATCAGTTTAAGATTATAATTAAACCCTTCATGAATAATATTAATTAATATATTTATTGCCACACTAGCACTAAGTTTTCCCTAAAACCAAATTATAAGATAGAATAAAGGAACTTTGTAAATATTTAATTTTAGTTTCACACTCCTTTGCCAGGACGGACTGATGTCTTATAGCTCCATTTTCTAGATGTTGTAAACACACGTTTCTGCATTAACTATTGTAAAATGTCCAGTTAATAAACCGGCATTCTACTGATTGGCAGGCTTTGGATGTGAGTGTTTATCC
>NW_013788073.1:0-705 GCF_000517525.1 Limulus polyphemus
GGGACGATCCTTCTTTATGTTATTAATATACAAGTTGTGATATATAGAGAGAGATTCCCAACTGACCGTTAGGCCGTTTCATTTAAACAACAAACAAACTATTGAGTACTGGCATCTGTTATGTGATGAGTAGAATAACTGACGGTCAACTCCTTTTCCAGCTATTGGATCCTGAAGACGTTACACAAAATAGATTAAAACCATATAATCAGGGTTTATGTTCATATCCGCCAGATTCGAACTTTGAAGGAGGCAGTGTTAAAATGTCTTAGTTTCATCTGATCACAATTATAATAATAGGGAGATAATATTCTCATATAATAAGTCTTAAAGTAACTACGGTTAACTGGCCACTGCTAATCTATTGGTTGGTCTAAACTTTAGTAGACCAACATGTATAAATGTTAGCATGTATAAATATATGCTACGAATCATCGAGACAAACGTTAAAACCGTACTGAATCTCCCTCTGGTGTCTTTTAATACTACTTAAACCATATGTCTGTTAATTGAACTTAAATCAATTATGAAGGATGAAAGTTCTCAATGAACAAGTTATGGTTTTTGAAACTTATTATAACAATGATAACCTTCCTCAATATGGTTTACACGTGTTTTAATCCTAACCTTTCCATAAAGTCTTGTCATTTTAATACCGACAGTGTCACCTCAGTTTCGACGTACACTGGGTTAAATTTGGACTCG
>NW_013788074.1:0-777 GCF_000517525.1 Limulus polyphemus
ATATTTATCTTTATTGTAGCGATATCGCTCTCGTGGTATTAGTAATTGTTTGATAGTTAATGTTTATTTGTATTGTAGTAATATCGCTCTCAAGGTATTACTAAACACTTGGCAGTTAATATTTACCTTTATTGCAGTAATATCGCTCTCAAGATATTAGTAAACACTTGACAGGTTATATTTATCTTTTTTGTAGTAATATCGCTCTCATGGTATTAGTAAACACTTGATAGTTAATATTTTTCTTTATATTAGTAATATTGCTCACATGATATTAGTAAACACTTGACAGTTTATATTTATCCTTATTGTAGTAATATCTCTCTCATGGTATTACTAAACATTTGACAATTAATATTTATCTTTATTGTAGTAATATCGCTCACATGGTATTAGTAAACACTTGACAGTTTATATTTATCTTTATTGTAGTAATATCGCTCTCATGGTATTAGTAAATGTCTGATAGTTAATATTTATTTGTATTGTAGTAATATCGCTCTCGATGGTATTAGTAAATATGTGAAAGATAATATTTATCTTTATTGTAGTAATATCGCTCACATGGTATTAGTAAACACTTGACAGTTTATATTTATCTTTATTGTAGTAATATCGCTCTCATGGTATTAGTAAATGTTTGATAGTTAATATTTATTTTAAATTGTAGTAATATCGCTTTCATGGTATTAGTAAATGTTTGATAGTTAATATTTATTTTTATTGTAGTAATATCGCTCTCATGGTATTAGTAAACATTTGATAGTTAATATTTAT
>NW_013788075.1:0-628 GCF_000517525.1 Limulus polyphemus
TGAATACAACTGGAAAGAAAGGACATACACTTCCAGAATAATTGACTGACCTCTATAAGAAAAGCATAGTCCATTTGTCATCATCACAGGTTCTTCAGGTAAAAGAACTTTTGGCAAATTATGCTGACGTCTTTTCGACAGGAGATCATGACCTCGGCTGCACAAACCTTGTAGAGCACAGAATAAACACATGCAATGACCGTCCAATAAAGATCCCTCCAAGGAGATAGAGAAGGTCATGGATGGTCTAATTAAGGAAGGGGTAGTCGAGAAATCAGATATTCCCTGGTCACCTCCCGTTGTATTATTCCAGAAGAAGGATGGGACCCAACATTGCTGTGTGGACTTTAGGGCTCTTAACAGCATAACCGAAAAAGACTCATACCCACTGCCAAGAATTGATGATACTCTTGATGCCCTAAGTGGAGCCAGGTGGTTTTCAACTCTGGACTTAAAGTCAGGTTTCCATCAAGTAAAAATAGCTGAGGCAGATAGACCCAAGACAGCATTTAGTTATGGCCAAGGTCTCTGGCAATACCGAGTGATGCCATTCGGGCTCAGTAATGCTTCAGCAACATTTGAGAGGCTGATGGAACGAGTATTGGAAGGCCTACAATGGAGGATAGTC
>NW_013788076.1:0-627 GCF_000517525.1 Limulus polyphemus
AGCAACGTTGGGTTTCATCCTTCTTCTGGACTAACATGACGGGAGCTGACCAGGGACTATCTGATTTCTCGACTATCTCTTCCTTAATTAGACCATCCATGACCTTCCCTATCTCTTGTCGCTTTGCTGGAGCTATTCTCCTCGGAGGGATCTTTATTGGATGGTGATTGCCTGTGTTTATTCTGTGCTATACAAGGTTTGTGTAGCCTTTCGAAAAGACGTCTGCATAATTTGCCAAAAGTTCTTTTACCTGAAGAGCTTGTGATGATGCCAAATGGACTATGTTCTTCTTACAGAGGTCAGTTAAATGTTCTGGAAGTGTATGCCCTTTCTTTACAGTTGCATTTCTTGCTTTAACATTGACTGGCTCTACCTCCTGGCACACACCCAACAATGCCCCTTCCTTAAATGTCTGCTCACATTTAGAGAAATTGGCCACTGTTATAGGTACTACTTGATGACCTGCCACAAGTGACCTTCCAATCTTCAAATCCGCTGGCCTGGATGGGTCTTCCACTGCTTACACAAGTATTGGGCTTCCTTGGGGATATTCTTTTATCCTACCCCAAATTATCTTCTCTGACATAAGGGGTATTGCAGTTGACTTAAGTGCTGTGACATGCAGAT
>NW_013788077.1:0-622 GCF_000517525.1 Limulus polyphemus
ATATACACACAACAGTACAATTTACAATAACAATTATTACAAATAGTTATTACAAACAATGATTTATAAACAAAAGTTTCACAAACTTACAAACAATATAAAATATTATTTCTAGTTTGGAACCCCCTTGATATCTTATGATGAGCGAGTTAATTACGAGTTGATGTAAGTACGATTCGCCGGAAGCTAGCTTTGTCCTTGGCCACACACGCTAGGTTTTCCACCGTTAAAGTTAGGTAATGTTTTCGTAAAAATACTAATGTCCGATGAGAATCCACTGAAGTTAAATAGTTTGTAATGTTCGAAATTTATAAATATTCCTGGTCAAATATCTTAAGTTTTCCGATTGATAAGCGTTATTAAAAATTACAGTTATAGCTTTTGAAGTTTATAACACACTGATTATAGCGAACTACTAATAGACACTCTCTTTGGCGCGGCGCGTTGGTTATAGCCGTGGGAAGGGTTTCTAGAAAATTCAGTCTTATGTAACAATATTGGTTAAAACGTTTACGTATATAGATATATTGTTGATTCTTACTCTCGAGAACCTTCTACAACTTTAGAGAATAGGCGGGAGTTTCGCAATATCTATCTAACAGTATAAGCTACGCATGTTTTT
>NW_013788078.1:0-628 GCF_000517525.1 Limulus polyphemus
GGCAACGAGCTTGAAGGGACAACCACTGGAAATACTTGGACAGTTGTCACCAGCCGACAGACACAATTATAGAGCACTGGTAGCGGCTCTTGAACTCAGGTATGGAACCCAAAATCAGTCAGAAGTCTACAGGGCCAGGTTTAGGACAAGAGTCCGTGATAAAGAGGAGAGCCTGCAAGAGCTGGCACAGGACTTGGAAAGCATGGCACACAAGGCCTACCCACTTGCACCATTCGATCTCCTCAAATTGTTGCTGAGGGATCAGTTCGTAGATGCCTTGGACAGTCTACAACTTAAGATACAAGTGAAGCAAGCACACCCCTCTACCATGCAGTATGCAATGGCCAGAGCTCTCGAAATTGAATCCTACATTAAATCCAGCAAAGAGGTACCGAAATTGGTACAGTCATCTGGATTCAAGGCCAGAAAAGGTCAGCTTTCAGAGAAGTTTGAGGGACTTTGCTGGCACTGTAACAAACCTGGGCACAAGAGAGCTCAATGCTGTAAACTTCAGCACAGGGAAGATGATACAGCAGGAAAGGCTGCTACACAGAAAGGCTGTTGGAACTGTGGAGAGCAAGGACATCTGAGGAGCCAGTGTAAGAAAAATACCACTAATAAGTCAGCT
>NW_013788079.1:0-628 GCF_000517525.1 Limulus polyphemus
ATGGGGTTACACATTCAGTAACTAGAGTTACACCTAGGTGTTTAAAGAGTAGTTGTACCAAGTAAGACTAAAGATGAGTATGGTGGTTATACATTCGGAAACTAGAGTTACTCCTAGGTTTTGATGGAGTAGTTGTACCAAGTAAGGCTAAAGATGAGTATGGTGGTTATAAATTCTGTAATTAGAGTTACACCTAGGTGTTCATGGAGCAGTTGTACCAAGAAAGGCTAAAGATGAGTATGGTGGTTATCAATTCGGTAACTAGAGTTACACCTAAGTGTTCATAGAGTATTTTACCAAGTAAGGCTAAAGATGAGAATGGTGGTTATAAATTCTGTAACTAGAGTTACAACTAGGTGTTCATGGAGTACTTGTACCAAGTAAGGCTAAATATGAGTAAGGTGGTTATAAATTCAATAGCTAGAGTTACACCTAGGTGTTCGTGGAGTTGTTGTACCAAATAACGCTAAAGTGAGTATGGGGTTACACATTCAGTAACTAGAGTTACACCTAGGTGTTCAAAGAGTAGTTGTACCAATTAAGGCTAAAGATGAGTTTGGTGGTTGTAAATTCAGTAACTAGAGATACACCTAGGTGTTCATGGAGTAGTTGTACCAAGTAAAGCAAA
>NW_013788080.1:0-628 GCF_000517525.1 Limulus polyphemus
GTGGAAAGCACGGACATTTGAGGAGCCAGTGTAGGAGGAATATTACCAACAGGTTAGCCTCCAGGAGACCAGTAGTGGTTGGTGTTGAGGGATACTCACCAACCCCCATTGTGAAAGTCCCAAGAGCTAGGTGTAAAATGCCAAGCACACATAGTGTCTTTGTGACAGGAAAGCTAGATGGCCAAAGGTGCAACTTTGTCATAGACTCTGCATCTCAGCAAACCTTTGTGAGCTTCAAGGTGTTAGATCACGAAGGAGTACCAGAAGCCATGCAGAAGCTTTATGGTGTGACAGGACATTCTATAAGATTGTGGGGACCAGTGTGGGTAGCTATTGAGCTCATGGGCATAAAGGACAGACAGAAAGTATACTTGGCTGACATTGAAGACGAATTCATATTAGGATTGGACTATCTATTCCCAAGGAAGTTTGTAATTGATTTTGATAAAATGACGTTTGGGAATAACAAAGGCCAAGTTCTGGTAACTGTTAAAAGATGAGGTTGAACTAATTAGGTACATCAAGCTGAAGTCAAAGTGACTGAAGAAGTTGATGATGACGAAGTGGAACCAGGTATAAATATTAAAGCAGAGCAGGAGAAAGATCAAGATTTGAAGCCAATAATTGA
>NW_013788081.1:0-813 GCF_000517525.1 Limulus polyphemus
TCTTATTTAATTAGAAATTGAAAATCAAACCATTAGAACTAGATAGCATTATTTCACGATGAGTTGAAAACCAAACCGTTAGAGCTAGACAACCTTATTTAATTAGAAACTGAAAATCAAACCACTATAACTAGATAGCATTATTTCACGATGAGTTGAAAACCAAACCGTTAAAGCTAGACCACCTTATTTGATGAGGAGTTAACGACCATATAGATTATGGTTCAGATGTTTTCAAAATTACATTTATTCTTCTAAACTAGGAAACAAACACTAAGATTGTTATCCAGTGGAATGTGTATTGTTCTTGCCAATATGTTTTTGTTTTTAAGAACTTTTCTTATAAGGATTATGTTTTTTGTTTAATAATTCACCTTGTATCTAACATGTTTCAAACATGTATCTAACATGTGTATTTCCAAGTTTAGATCGCGAGTCCTTGAATTTTCCCCTAATGTCAATTAAAACTTATGTTTTACCCATAACCCCGCATAGTGCCTAAGCGAAAATTTTTATGGCTTATAACGCTAAAAATCGGGCTTCGATACTCGTAATGGGCACAGCACAGATAGCTGATGGTGTTGCTTTGCGCTTAACGACAAACAAGTAAAGAAACCATAAACCGAAACGTTTCCCAATAGGCAACAGTGATGATGATAGACGTCGGGCGTATCTTGCAGGTTAGCATGGTCAAGTTGTTTGTTTGTTTGTTTTGGTAATTTCGCGCAAAGCTACACGAGGGCGTATCTGCGCTAGCCGTCCCTAATTTAGCAGTGTAAGACTAGAGGGAAGGCGAGCTAGTCATCACCACCC
>NW_013788082.1:0-625 GCF_000517525.1 Limulus polyphemus
GTTTATTGCAGCAATAACCTTTTGACTTAGCTGAAAGTTTTTTTGTTTGTTGTTGTTGTTTTCACAAAGAAATAGAAAAAGCAAAGGGAAGTAGAAGTTTATTCCAAAGCACAAATTAGGGATGTGTCCCTTCCTAAACTGAATTCTCCTTGTATTAGGCACACTAGGCCGATGCCTAACTTGCCTATCCGTAACGTCGGCCTGGCCTGAGATATACATATTTTTTTGACTGGTTACAGAAACTGTCGTCGATTTTTTCATGTGAGATAGATCCGGTCTTAGCCTTACTGTAATGTCGAAATAGTATAGTGGCAATATGATATAATTTCAAGTTGTTTATAAACACACATGTTTACTTACAAACACGGATTTATCTGCGAACAAGACTACAACCTGTTTGAAGAACTGCCACCAAATACAAATTTTCAGTTTTGCATATTTTTTTTTTGCGTTTTTTATCACCACTTCACCCCCTGTCGATGGATCTTCACCAACTTTGGCATGAAGGTTTGTTAGGTCCATGGGGAGATACATACAAATATGTGCATTTTGTATTTTGAGGTTTGAAACCTGATCCTGATAACCATATAAACCAGCATCTTCATGTAATGCTGTTTGAATACAA
>NW_013788083.1:0-627 GCF_000517525.1 Limulus polyphemus
TATAAAACATAGAACAGTAAATAAAGAAGTAAACAATTATCTCTTTTGGTTGCAACCTTTATACTCAGTTGCTCCTTGATGTAGGTTGCTAAGCCTTTAAAATTTCGCACGTGGAGGATATGAAACGAAATAATTTTTTTAGGCTTTATATACACAGTTGGATAAACAAAAAATCATAAATTACTATATCAGTACCATAGAATTCCACTGTAATTTATCAAGCTTAGCAAGTAAGTTGTATTTGAGTCCAAAAAAAATATTAAATTTCGAGCAGACTAAAGACACAACTTACCTCCTTGAAATCTTGATTTGAAAGAAAGAAATGACATCCTGGGGGACATTCTGAGCTTTTGATTAGTTATTCGTGTCTTATTATAGAAGTAAGTTTATATAAGAGAGCATTTCCAAAATTGAAAAGAGGTGGGTGGGGTGCCACTGTGTTTGATTCATTAGTAGAGCAATATCTTACTAAATACAAAAGATAAGAGGTTCTTATTTTATTTTCTAGCTTGTCAATATCAATAATTTGAGTTCCTAATTCATACAAAACTATAGACTTAGTATTTTGACATCACAGACTTCTAATTTGAACCAGTGCTGCATTCAACATACCACATGACACACAAA
>NW_013788084.1:0-774 GCF_000517525.1 Limulus polyphemus
AGGGGGGCATCCCTTATGCTTGGGTCCCCTTTTAGCACTACATGTACTGCATGTTCTGCACCATTCTTCCACATCTCGCCTCATACCTATCCAGTAAAATCTTTGTCGTAGATGACTCAATGTCTTCTTAATTCCGAGATGCCCTCCTGTTAAATTATCATGGGATTGATGCAGCACAACTTCCCGTAACTTCCTCGGTATAATTGTTTGCCAAGTCGCCACTTTCCCATCTGTAGTTTCCCATCTCCGGACAAGAATACCATTTTCAAGCTTCAACTGGTCCCATTGTGCCCAATAGTGCTTTGTCACAGGGCTTAGACTAGACACCTTCCCCCAAGCAGGGCGCACAACACTTGCTTTTAGAAAATCAATTATTGGCTTTACTTCATCATCATCAACTCTTTCAGTCGGCTTGACTTCAGCTTGATGGCACCTAATTAGTTCAACCTCTCTTTTAACAGTTACCAGAACTTGGCCTTTGTTGTTCCCAAACGTCATGTTATCAAAATCAATTACAAACTTCCTTGGTAGTAGATATTCCAATCCTAATATGCATTGATCTTCAATGTCAGCCAAATATACTTTCTGTCTGTTTTTCATGCCCACACTGGTCTCCACAACCTTGCAGATCGTCTTCAATGTCAGCCAAGTATACTTCCTGTCTCTCCTTTGTGCCCATGAGCTCAATAGTTACCCACACTGGTCCCCACAATCTTGTAGAATGTCCTGTCACACCATAAAGCTTCTGTGTGGCTTCTGGTACTCCTTCGTTAT
>NW_013788085.1:0-628 GCF_000517525.1 Limulus polyphemus
CGCACTTGAAAGAAACATGCTTTTTATGGACGTATGTATGAACATGCATCTGAAAAAGAGACGCTGTTTGCGGACGTATGTATGAACATGCACCTGAAAAAGACGCCTTTTATGTATGATCATGCATGTAAGAACACACACTTGAAAAATACATACTGTTTACAGGTGTATGTAAGAACATGCACCTGGAAAAGGCATACTGTTTATCTTCGATGACGAGGAACCCACTTTGAGACTGATAATGAATCTTTATTTTTATCTACGTAAAACTGATTCACGCACACCACAACTCTATGGCATTCCTAAACCACACAAACAGGACTGCCCCCTACGACCTATACTGTCCACTTATGATTCATTCAACTACAATCTTGGCAAATACATAGCCTGGGCTCTCACACCATATGTAACATCTGCAGGTTAATTTTTAAAGATACCTTCAATTTCAAATATACACTAGAACAACTACATTCGAAAGCCTTAATGGCTAGTTTTGATGTCGAGTCACTCTTCACCGAAGTCCCCACCAATGAAGCTTGCAATATTGCACTCAACCTTTACATTAATGACCCCAACAAGTTAATCCACATCCCCAGCACACTTTTTGCTTCTCTCTTAGAATTTACAA
>NW_013788086.1:0-925 GCF_000517525.1 Limulus polyphemus
GGGGCCCTAGAAAGTGTAGACATGATGTTTGTTACGTGAAGCCTTAGAAAGTATAGCCATGATGTTTGTTACGTGGGGCCCTAGAAAGTGTAGACATGATGTTTGTTACGTGAAGCCTTAGAAAATATAGATATGATGTTTGTTACGTGGGGCCTTAGAAAGTATAAACATGATATTTGTTACGTGGGGCCTTAGAAAGTATAAACATGATGTTTGTTACGTGAAGCCTTAGAAAGTATAGATATGATGTTTGTTACGTGGGGCCTTAAAAAGTATAGACATGGTGTTTGTTACGTGAAGCCTTAGAAAGTATAGACATGGTGTTTGTTACGTGGGGCCTTAGAAAGTATAGACATGGTGTTTGTTACGTGAAGCCTTAGAAAGTATAGACGTGTTGTTTGTTACGTGGGGTCTTAAAAATTATAGACATGATGTTTGTTACGTGAAGCCTTAGAAAGTATAGACATGGTGTTTGTTACGTGGGGCCTTAGAAAGTGTAGACATGGTGTTTTTACGTGAAGCCTTAGAAAGTATAGACATGGTGTTTGTTACGTGGGGCCTTAGAAAGTATAGACATGATGTTTGTTACGTGAAGCCTTAGAAAGTATAGACATGGTGTTTGTTACGTGAAGCCTTAGAAAGTATAGACATGGTGTTTGTTACGTGGGGCCTTAGAAAGTGTACACATGATGTTTGTTACGTGGGGCTTTAGAAAGTATAGACATGGTGTTTCTTACGTGGGGCCTTAGAAAGTGTAGACATGGTGTTTGTTACGTGAAGCCTTAGAAAGTATAGACATGGTGTTTGTTACGTGGGGCCTTAGAAAGTATAGACATGATGTTTGTTACGTGAAGCCTTAGAAAGTATAGCCATGATGTTTGTTACGTGGGGCTTTAGAAAAGTATAGACATGGTGTTTGTTACGT
>NW_013788087.1:0-625 GCF_000517525.1 Limulus polyphemus
CCTGTCAATAAGAAGATACAGGATTTAACAATACTGTGTCCTGTCAATAAGAAGATACAGGATTTATCAATACTGTGTCCTGTCAATAAGAAGATACAAGATTTAACGATACTGTGTACTATAATAACAAGTCATAAGATTCAATGATACTGTATACTATCAATAACAAGCCAAAACATTTAACGATACTGTGTACTGTCAATAAAAAGATACATGATTTAACAACACTGAGTCCTGTCAATAAGAAGATACACGATTTATCAATACTGTGTCCTGTCAATAAGAAGATACAGGATTCATCAATACTGTGTACTGTCAATAAGAACACACAAAATTTAACAATATTGTATCCTGTCAATAAGAAGATAAAGGATTTATCAATACTGTGTACTGTCAATAAGAAGACACAAGATTTAACTATACTGTGTACTATCATAACAAGTCATAAGATTTAATGATACTGTGTACTATCACTAACAAGCCAAAAGATTTAACGTTACTGTGTATTGTCAATAAAAAGACACAAGATTTAACAATACTGTGTCCTGTCAATAAGAATATACAGGATTTATCAATACTGTGTACTGTCAATAAGAAGACACAAAATTTAACAATACTATGTAAT
>NW_013788088.1:0-1598 GCF_000517525.1 Limulus polyphemus
CCTAGGTGTTCATGGAGTATTTGTACCAAGTATAGATAAAGATGAATATGGTGAATATAAATTCGGTAACTAGAGTTACACCTAAGTGTTAATGGAATAGTTTTACCAAATAACTCTAAAGATGAGTATGGGGGGTATTAATTCGGTAACTAGAGTAACACCTATGTGTTCATGGAGTAGTTCTACCAAGTAAGGCTAAAGATGAGTATGGTGGTTATAAATTCGGTAACTATAGTTACACCTAGGTGTTCATGCAGTAGTTGTGCCAAGTAAAGCTAAAGATGAGTATGGTGGTTATAAATTCGGTAACTAGAGTTACACTTAGGTATTCGTTGAGTTGTTGTACCAAATAACGCTACAGATGAGTATGATGGTTACAAATTCGGTAACTAGAGTTACACCTAGGTGTTCGTGGAGTTGGTCTAATAAATAACGCAAAAAAATCAGTATGGGTTACACATTCAGTAACTAGAGTTACACCTAGTTGTTGATGGAGTAGTTGTACCAAGTAAGGCTAAAGATGAGTATGATGGTTACAAATTCGGCAACTAGAGTAACACCTAGGTGTTCATGGAGTAGTTGTACCAAATAAGGATAAAGATGAATATGGTGGATATAAATTCGGTAACTAGAGTTACACCTAAGTGTTAATGGAGTAGTTTTACCAAGTATGACTAAAGATGAGTATGGTGGTTATAATTTCCGTAACTAGAGTTACACCTAGGTGTTCATGGAGTAGTTGTACCAAGTAAGGCTAAAGATGAGTATGGTGGTTATAAATTCGGTAACTAGAGTTACATCTAGGTATTCGTGGAGTTGTTATACCAAATAACGCTAAAGATAGTATGGTGGTTATTAATTCGGTAACTAGAGATACACCTAGTTGTTGATGGAGTAGTTGTACCAAGTAAGGCTAAAGATGATTATGGTTGTTATAAATTCGGTAACTAGAGTAACACTAGGTGTTCATGGAGTAGTTGTACCAAATAAGGATAAAGATGAATATGGTGGATATAAATTCGGTAACTAGAGGTACACCTAAGAAACTACTCCATTAACACCACCATACTCATCTTTAGCCTTACTTGGTATCATCTTTAGCCTTACTTGGTACAACTACTCCAGGAACACTTAGGTTTAACTCTAGTTACCGAATTTATAACCCCATACTCATCTTTAGCGTTATTTGGTACAACCACTCCATGAACACTTAGGTTAACTCTAGTTACAGTATTTATAAGGTATGGTGGTTATAAATTCCGTAACTAGAGTTACACCTAGGTCTAGGTGTATCTCTAGTTACCGAATATATAACCAACATACTCTTTTTAGCGTTATTTGGTACAACAACTCTACGAATACCTACATGTAACTCTACTTACCGAATTTATAACCACCATACTCATCTTTAGCATTACTTGGTACAACTACTCCATGAACAACAATTTATAACCCCCATACTCATCTTTAGCCTTACTTGGTACAACTACTATATGAACACCTAGGTTAACTCTAGTTACAGTATTTATAACCACCATACTCATCTGTAGCCTTACTTGGTACAACTACTCCATAAACAGGTAACTAGAGTTACACCT
>NW_013788089.1:0-1209 GCF_000517525.1 Limulus polyphemus
GTTCGTTATCAATATCGACAAAATCTAATTTAAGAAGAATTAAAAAGATGATTATAAAATTTATTAAAACATGGTATAAAAAGGCTTAAATGACCGTTATCAAATTCGAAAACATCTAGTCTATGAAGGCCTAAAAAGACTGTTATGAACGTCGACAATATCTAATAGAAGAAAAACTAAAAACCCGTTTTCAAAGTCAACAAAATCTAGTGGAAAACTGACTAAAGGACCCTTATAAATGTCAACAAAATCTAGGAAAGAAGGAATAAAAGACCGTTATAACAGTCCACAAAATATTGGGGAAGAAGGACTAAAATACCGTCATTAATGTTAAGAAAATCTTGCGGAGGAAGGACTAAAACACCGTTATCAATATCGATAAAATCTAGTTTAGAAAGGATTAAAAACACCATTATAAAAGTTATTAAAATATAATGTAAGAAAAGCTTAAAAGACCGTTATCGAAGTCGAAAACATCTAGTTTAAGATATATTAAAAATACCAATACAAAAGTAATTAAAATATGGTGTAAAAAAGGCTTAAAAGACCGTTATCAAAGTCGAAAAAATCTAGTCTATGAAGGCCTAAAAAGACAATAATGAAAGGCGACGAAATCTAATAAAAGAAAAACTTTGAAAACGGGTTTTTAACTTTCATAACGGTCTTTTTGTCATTCTTACAATAGATTTTTTCGACTTTCCTTACGGTATTTTTAGCTCTTTTTCCACTTGATTTTCTTGGGTTTTTAGTTATTCTTCCAATACATTTTTTCGATTTTCATAATTGTCTTTTTAAGCGTTCTTAGACTAGATTTTTTCTACTTATGACGGTGTTTTTAGTCTTTCTAACTCTAGATTTTAATGACTTTCATAATTGTCCTTTTAGTCCTTCTTGTACTAAATTTTGTTTTCATTGATAACGGAATATCTAGTCCTTCCTCCACAAAATTTTGTTAACTTTAATGACGATTATTTTAGTCCTTCTTCCACTATATTTTGTCGACTGTTATAATAGTCTTTTAGTTATTCTTCCAGTGGTTTTTGTTAACTTTGATAACGGTCCTTCAGTCCGTTTTCCACTAGATTTTGTTGCCGATGAAATCAAGTGTAAGAAATACTAAATAGAGATTATCAAAGTTAACAAAATTTTGCAGAAGAAAGACAAAAAAGACCATTATCAAAGCCAACAACCTCTAGTGTAAAAAGGATT
>NW_013788090.1:0-628 GCF_000517525.1 Limulus polyphemus
GGATTTTAACAATACTGTGAACTGTCAATAAGAAGACACAAGATTTTAACAATACTGTGTACTATCAATAAGAAGACACACGATTTTAGCAATACTGTGTACTGTCAATAAGAAAACACAAGATTTAACGATACTGTGTACTTTCAGTAAGAAGACACAAGATTTAACAATACTGTGTACTGTCAATAAGAAGACACAAGATTTAACAATACTGTGTACTATCAATAAGAAGACACACGATTTAGCAATACTGTGTACTATCAATAAAAAGACCAAAGATTTAACGATACTGTGTGCTGTCAATAAGAAGACACAAGATATAACGATACTGTGTACTGTCACTAAGAAGACACAAGATTTAACGATACTGTGTACATTCAATAAGAAAACACAAGATTTAACAAAACTGTTTACTGTCAATAGGAAGACACACGATTTTACAATACTGTGTACTATCAATAAAAAGACAAAAGATTTAACGATACTGTGTCCTGTCAATAAGAAGACACAAGATTTAACGATACTGTGTACTGTCAATAAGAAGACACAAGATTTAACGATACTGTGTACTGTCAATAAGAAAACACAAGATTTAACGATACTGTGTACTTTCAATAAGAAGACACAA
>NW_013788091.1:0-625 GCF_000517525.1 Limulus polyphemus
TGTTGTTGGTTGAATAACGATATTCTAAATTATCTTCTATACATCGAAAATTTAAAACCAAAACTGAAAAAAAAACAACCTGTGGATAAGTATCTACCAACTATTCAGTTTCACATAGAAGAAATTCTGAGAAAGCCTGCAGGAGGGAAGAATTATGTTTCATGGTGAGAGTCAAGAAACTCCAGCGTTCCACAGCATTAAAAAAAAACCTTTGTTGTGAACTGTATGATCTGACGAAGAGCGCTAGCCTGAAACTTCATCCTTCTTTAAATAAAAATATATACAACTTAGCGATTGTTCAACCTATTATTTAATTCTAAAGTAATTGCATCAACCTGAGTGCACTTTGACAAAAAGAACAGGGGATCTTCAGAAGAAAGAAGAACAAACGATTACGGTAACTCGCGCCACAATTGTAAGTGAATCACACACAAAATACTACTAGTGCAATAGTAATAGAGAAGATGGTTTGGCTTGTCAACTGAAATTCTAAAGTAATTGAATAGGATTAAGTGGACTTTTGACAAGAAGGAGAGACTTACATATATAGTGTTTATGATATGACTATAATATCTATAGTGTTGAAGAATTTGTTGTATATATGTTTAACTTGTTTCGAATATAT
>NW_013788092.1:0-1030 GCF_000517525.1 Limulus polyphemus
ATCAAAACTAGCCGAGTAAGTTGTCAATATTCAGATCTTGTGTATATTGAGAAAGTCGACTCTGTCTTCGATGTGGTATTCATTTTTGTTTTATGGTTTCAAACACATAATTATTATACCATTCAACCAATGTTTATGTGTTTCAATATTATATATTATTGTTTACACCGAACATTCCTCACTTAAAACACTTTCACATTATCGTAATATTTTTTACAAAATTCGATGTATCGTGTATTTTTTAATTTTTCATCCATTTTCTGACTAGATATAATTAACTTGGTAAAGGGACCGTTTTAAGAATGACATAATAAAATGGCAATATAGAATTTAAAATCTATAGAATATATTGATATCACTTGTTTAAACCTGCTATAGTTTACTTTCAGGTTTAATTTAACTGAACGTAATTTATGATGCTTGTTTTATTGTAAGCTACCTTTTCTGATTTTAGTTTGGTTTATGTATACGGACGTAGATGTCTGTATATACAAAGCAGTAACTAGAGAGGTTTTACGTCTTGACCAGGAACAGTATTTATATAAGTGAGAATTTTATTTAATGACAATAATTATCTAAAATACTCTTGTAAAGTTTGTGTTATCTTTTTCTCTTTATGTATTCTTATTGGCTATATATAATTAATCCGGTAAAAGGACTGTTCTAGGAGTGGTATCGTAAACTGGAAATATAAAATTTAGTGAATTTCTAAAGTAATGAAATTATAAAGAAATGTATTACCTTCTAATATAGTAATTCTCTGTTTAGCCAGATCTGTTAATTCTACCAGAGTAGACGACAGAGAATCGACAATTCCTTCCATTATATGAAATAATATATAATGTATAATAATTGAAATTTGATTAAATTTTACAAAATACTAGTCTACTAAAACACAGCCAAGATAAGTTACTTTGCACAGACCAAAGGTTATTGTTATGTAATTTGATACGGTAACATGAGTGCACATGAGACACGTCATTGTAACTCCTGTATTGTTAGCCAGACACGGCTGGAAGGTCAATATGAT
>NW_013788093.1:0-999 GCF_000517525.1 Limulus polyphemus
CTCATTAACATTATACATTTATGTATATTGATTATTTTTATTATATTGACCTTTCACCCATGCTTAGCTAACAGTACAGAAGTTACAATGATGCAGCTCACATGCACTCATATTACCATATCAAATAACATAAAGGTGACCTTTGGTCTGTACAAAGTAACTTGTCTTGGCTGTGTTTTAATCAACTAGTAAAATACAGTCACATTTTAATTATTATACATTATATATATATATATATATATGTAGATTATTGCTATTTTTAAATAAGTTCCTAGTTATTTTTCATAAAACATAGAACAGTAAATAAAGAAGTGAAGCAAACAATTATCTTTTAGTTATGACCTTTGTACTTGGTTGCTGCTTGACATAGGCTGCTAAGCCTTTTAAAATGTAGAGGATATGAAATGAAATAATTTTTTTTAGACTTGATATATACAGTTGAATAACCAAAAGTCATTACTCAATATATCAATACCATAGAATTCCACTATAATTTATCAAGCATAGTAACTAAGCTGTATTTCAGTCTAAAAAAATGTATGAAATTTCAAGCAGACAAAATATGCAACCTACCTCCTTGTAATCTTGGTACGAAAGAAATAGATGGTGTCCAAACACGTTAGAATGGCTGAGAAAGCCACTAGGTAGAAATTCTGAGCTTTTGATTGGTTATTCATGTTAAGTATAGGGATAGAAGTGTATATAAGGGAGCATTTCCAAAAATTGAAAGAGGTGAGCAGGGTGCCACTGTGTTGGATTTATTACATAAGCAATGAGATAAGAGGATCTTATTTTATATTCTAATTTGAGTTTCTAATTCATACAAAACTATAGACTTAGTATTTTTACATCACGTACATCTAATTTGAACCAGTGCTGCATTCAACTTACCACGTGACACACAAAAATCAATGTTTAACTTTTTTATATTTACTTTTAAATTAAGAAATTGAATTATGTATAGTACTAAAATTTGAATTATAATGTACAGTTTGATAC
>NW_013788094.1:0-627 GCF_000517525.1 Limulus polyphemus
CCAAATTCCCTTAGAAATGATTCATAACACAACCAATGTAATACCAAATTCCCTTAGAAATGATTCATAACACAACCAATGTAATACTAAATTCCCTTAGAAATGATTCATAACACAACCAATGTAATACTAAATTCCTTTAGAAACGATTCATAAAAATAACCCATTTAATAAAACAAATCACAAGCTATTACAATTTTTATGTGAAACAAATTATTTGAAAAAACCCTTTTTATTAAATTAAACATCACACGAAATTACAATCATTCATTATTTTAATAGAAAAGTATTTTGAGCTGTAATTTTACTACACTTAATTTAACAAGTAATACAAACTCCATACATTCTTGTACACAACACACTACTTATGTTATATCACCTAGAGGATATTAACCATAGAAAATATTTTCATTGTTATTGCCTAAGAATGATTGCACAAAAAAAAGATATAACTTTTGTATATTTGTTTGTTTTTAATTATGCTACACAAGGGCTATCTGTGCTCTGCCCACCACGGGTATCGAAACCCGGTTTCTAGCGTTGTAAGTCCGCAGACATACCGCTGTGTCACTGGGGGGCGACATTTGTAGAACACGCGCAAAGTTGGAGGTGACAATTTTATTAAAC
>NW_013788095.1:0-627 GCF_000517525.1 Limulus polyphemus
ATCCTCCTGGCGTGAGTATTACTGAATTCTTTATGGGTTACATAAGTAACAGAATTGTGAAAATTATTTTATGTTTCTATCAAGAGTTTTTTTTTACGGTATTTTTAACCTTAAAGGCATGCTTAAGATACGACAATTAACACCATGTGTCCAGTGTGTTTAGATTCCGAGTTCATACTCAGTCATTTAGTTGAACTTGGATACTTCACAGTTTCCTGATCGATCCTCCAATTACAAAGTGGACTTATCTAATACTCGCACAAAAATCAGTTTCACTAGAGAATACCACAAGCATACATCTTCCATGGACTATTGCTTTTTTTAGGCTGTTTAGACAGACTCTTGCAAACTTGTCTACAAACGTGTAGTGGGCTTTGGAAAGCATGCTATGAGAAAAGGAAGAAATCGAAAGTAATCAAAAGCTTTCACATAAAAGTATGTCATTTAAAGATAAAGGAGTTATAGCCAAGGTACTTATCATTGTATCATTACCATATATCGTGAATACATCTATGTATTTACAAAACCCAGGACTTGTTCACTACAAATAAACATTATTAATTAGTTTAATCGGGTTTTACACACTGTATAAATGTTTTTGTACACTCAAATTATCGGGAAAAATTA
>NW_013788096.1:0-628 GCF_000517525.1 Limulus polyphemus
ATCATCAACTCTTTCAGTCGGCTTGACTTCAGCTTGATGGCACCTAATTAGTTTAACTTCTCTTTTAACAGTTACTGGAACTTGGCCTTTGCTGTTCCCAAACGTCATTTTATCAAAATCAATTACAAACTTCCTTGGTAGTAGATAGTCCAATCCTAATATGCAATGGTCTTCAATGTCAGTCAAGTATACTTTCTGTCTGTTCTTTATGCCCATGAGCTCAATAGTCACCCAAACTGGTCCCCACAATCTTGTAGAATGTCCTGTCACACCATAAAGCTTCTGTATGGCTTCTGGTACTCCTTCATGATCTAACACCTTGATGCTCACACGGGTTTGCTCAGATGCAGAGTCTATGACAAAGTTGCACCTTTGGCCATCTAGCTTTCCTGTCACATAAACACTGTGTGTGTGTGTGTTTGGCATTTTACACCTAGCTGTAGGGACTTTCATGATGGGGTTGGTGAGTGTCCCTCAACACCAACCACTACTGGTCTCCTTGAGGCTGACTTGTTGGTAATATTCTTCCTACACTAGCTCCTCAAATGTCCGTGCTTTCCACAATTCTAACAACCTTTCTGGATACCAGCCTTTCCTGCTGTGGCATCTCCCTGTGTTGAAGTTTCCA
>NW_013788097.1:0-628 GCF_000517525.1 Limulus polyphemus
TATTAGACACCCTGCAGACTAAACCAATGGATACAGGATGGTTGTAGGAGTATGTGTTAAACACCTTGTAGACTAAACCATGGAATACAGGATGGTTGTAGAAGTATGTATTAGACACCTTGTAGACTAAACCATGGAATACAGGATGGTTGTAGGAGTATGTATTAAACACCCTGTAGACTAAATCAAGGAATACAGGATGGTTGTAGGAGTATGTGTTAGACACCTTGTAGACTAAACCATGGAATACAGGATGTTTGTAGAAGTATGTATTAGACACCTTGTAGACTAAACCATGGAATACAGGATGGTTGTAGGAGTATGTATTAAACACCTTGTAGACTAAACCATGGAATACAGGATGGTTGTAGGAGTATGTATTAAACACCTTGCAGACTAAACCAAGAGATACAGGATGGTTGTAGGAGTATGTGTTAGACACCCTGTAGACTAAACCAAGGGATACAGGATGGTTGTAGGAGTATGTGTTAGACACCCTGCAGACTAAACCAAGGGATACAGGATGGTTGTAGGAGTATGTGTTAGACACCTTGTAGACTAAACCAAGGGATACAGGATGGTTGTAGGAGTATGTATTAGACACCCTGTAGACTAAATCAAGGAATAC
>NW_013788098.1:0-1482 GCF_000517525.1 Limulus polyphemus
AAATCTTGTGTCTTCTTATTGACAGTGCACAATATTGTTAAATCTTGTGTCTTCATATTGAAAGTACACAGTATCGTTAAATCTTCTGTCTTCTTATTGACCTGTGTACTGTCAATAAGAAGACAGAAATTTAACGATACTGTGTACTTTTCGTTAAATCTTGTGTTTTCTTATTGACAGTACATAGTATCGTTAAATCTTGTGTCTTCTTACTGACAGTACACAGTATCGTAAAATCTTGTGTCTTCTTATTGACAGTACACAGTATCGTTAAATCTTGTGTCTTCTTATTGACAGTCCACAGTATCGTTAAATCTTGTGTCTTCTTATTGACAGTACTTAGTATCGTTAAATCTTCTGTCTTCTTATTGACAGGACACATTATTGTTAAATCTTGTGTTTTCTTACTGACAGTACATGATACTGTGTACAGTCAATAAGAAGACACAAGATTTAACGATACTGTGTACTGTCAATAAGAAGACACAAGATTTAACGATACTGTGTACTGTCAATAAGAAGAAACAAGATTTAACGATACAGTGTACTGTCAGTAAGAAGAGACAATATTCGACGATAATGTGTACTGTCAGTAACAAAACACAAGATTTAACAATAATGTGTCCTGTGAATAAGAAGAAACAAGGTTTAACGATACTGTGTACTGTCAATAAGAAGACACAATATTCAACGATAATGTGTACTGTCAATAAGAAGACACAAGATTTAACTATACTGTGTACTGTCAATAAGAAGACACAAGATTTAACTATACTTTGTACACTGAATAAGAAGACACACGATTTAGCAATACTGTGTACTATCTATAAAAAGACCCAAGATTTAACGACACTATGTACTGTCAATAAGAAGACACAAGATTTAACGATACTGTGTACTGTCAATAAGAAGACAAGATTTAACAATACTATGTACTGTCAATAAGAAGACACAAGATTTAACGATACTGTGTACTGTCAATAAGAAGAAACAAGATTTAATAATACTGTGTACTTTCAATAAGAAGAAACAGTATTCAACGATATTGTTAAATCTTGTGTCTTTTTATGGATAGTACACAGTATTGCTAAATCGTGTGTCTTATTATTGACAGGACACATTATTGTTAAATCTTGTGTTTTCTTACTGACAGTACACATTATCGACGAATATTGTCTCTTCTTATTGAGAGTACACAGTATCGTTAAATCTTGTGTCTTATTATTGACAGGACACATTATTGTTAAATCTTGTGTTTTCTTACTGACAGTACACATTATCGACGAATATTGTCTCTTCTGATTGAAAGTACACAGTATCGTTAAATCTTGTGTCTTCTTATTGACAGTACACAGTATCGTTAAATCTTGTGTCTTCTTTTGACAGTACACAGTATCGTTAAATTTTTGTGTCTTCTTATTGACAGTACACAGTATCGTTAAATATTGTGTCATCTTATTGACAGTACAAGGTTAACGATAA
>NW_013788099.1:0-628 GCF_000517525.1 Limulus polyphemus
TATTCATATTAATAATTTTCCCTGATTTTAGACAACAATGGCAGGCTTAAAATGCAATCGGACACACACGTACTATACTGAATAATGATTGGGATAGAGTTATTGTTCCATTGTTGGATATAGTTTGTTATTGAGTCTCCCGAATGTTGGATTGATTGAAGTAGTCAGGCAACAGTAATTAACATTTCTAAATATCGACGTTTGTTTCATTTTTTCCTTTGATTACGTTCCAGAGTAGAGCTTGGTGTTTCTTTCAAAGTACCTCGTTTACTTTTGACTCGTTCATTATAAACGAATCCAAATGTAACATATTGATGGTAAAATCCAACATCCTTTCTTCTTCTAAAGTTGTATGAGATCAGAAACACAAAGAAGATTTAAATGAACCTGACGATGAAGTGTCACTTTTATCGTTTTACGTAAGAAGTTCCCATTTCCAATTTTAATCTCATATGATGTAGAAGATTTGGACATTATATGAAAGTAAATGGGACACATACATTAACTTCTCTTTAGATATGTCAACCAAAAGAAAAGTAGTGATTGATCTACTGGATAGGAGTGGGTGGGTGTTTTTATAGTCATTTTAGATTCCCTAACTGATCTCCCAAATTTCTACCTATTAAGA
>NW_013788100.1:0-628 GCF_000517525.1 Limulus polyphemus
CTCCATGTTAACTTATGTGATCAGTAATATCATACTTCTACATGTTAGCTTATGTGGCAGTAATATCATACTTCTACATGTTACCTTATGTGGCAGTAATATCATACTTCTACATATTACCTTATGTGGTCAGTAATATCATACTTCTACATGTTACCTTATGTGGCCAGTAATATCATACTTCTACATGTTAACTTATGTGATAAGTAATATCATATTTGTCCATGTTACCTTATGTGGTCAGTAATATCATACTTCTACATATTACCTTATGTGGTCAGTAATATCATACTTCTACATGTTACCTTATGTGATAAGTAATATCATACTTGTCCATGTTACCTTATGTGGCCAGTAATATCATACTTCTACATGTTAGCTTATGTGGCCAGTAATATCATACTTCTACATATTACCTTATGTGGTCAGTAATATCATACTTGTCCATGTTACCTTATGTGGTCAGTAATATCATACTTCTACATGTTAGCTTATGTGGCCAGTAATATCATACTTCTACATGTTAGCTTGTGTGGCCAGTAATATCATACTTCTCCATGTTACCTTATGTGGTCAGTAATATCATACTTCTACATATTACCTTATGTGGTCAGTAATATCATACTTG
>NW_013788101.1:0-661 GCF_000517525.1 Limulus polyphemus
GGCAAAAAAGTACCCAACAGAAAGAAAAAAAAAATAACTGGGAGGCACCTACCCCTCATTGTGCTTCTCCGTAATCTCGTCTATGTGTATAAACACAAACGCACACATATATATATTTTTAAAAATCAGCAGTAATAGCAGGAGAGGAGTCCAAGCCAGTTTTATAGCGTCACTTTTAGGGTGATATACTTGGACTGTTCAGAAACAAACAGGATTTGTTTTTCGTGTACATTGGTTTGTTTGTTTTTGAATTTCGCGCAAAGCTACACGCTACCCGTCCCTAATTTAGCAGTGTAAGACTAGAGGGAAGGCAGCTAGTCATCACCACCCACCGCCAACGAATAGTGGGATTAACCGTCACATTATAACGCCCCTACGGCTAAAAGGGCGAGCATGTTTGGTGGGACGGGGATCATGTACATTGGATATGAGTAAATTCCAGATTTGATAGTGGAATTTTCAACCTGAATTTGATATATCCAGGTCCTTAAGGTTAAAGCTTAGCCTAGCGCGATATGTGATATATCCAGGTCCTTAAGGTTAAAGCTTAGCCTAGCGCGATATGTGATATATCCAGGTCCTTAAGGTTAAAGCTTAGCCTAGCGCGATATGTGATATATCCAGGTCCTTAAGGTTAAAGCTTAGCTTGGCGCCTTATGTG
>NW_013788102.1:0-629 GCF_000517525.1 Limulus polyphemus
TTACATATATAACTATATACATAGAACTGGGTTACCCCCTGGTTTCACACCTTTACTGTTTATGAGAAATTCGTAATTTTAACCAACTGATGTTCTATATCTGTTTCAGAAGACCACTCGTATGAGAGTGCCTCTATCTGTTCACACATATAATTGTACAGGTATAGTTACACTGTCACTCACCAGGGGGCTACAGTTACGGAAAAACTTACTCCAATTCACTGTATAACAAGTAATTTGTCAACTGTTTTGGAATAAAGAGACTTTGGATTTTTTCTGGCGGAGTTTGACGGCGGATAACGACTCTACAAAGATGGAGGAGGGGTTTGACTGACATAGCTGCTTGCCAGAAGCTAACTTTTCCTTCTCGTGTTCTACGTGAAAAAAAAACAAAAAAAAACGGAAGAAAATTAATGTCAAAAGTTCTTATGAAATATAATGAAAACAGAGACCAAAACACATTTTATTTACTGACTAAAGTTAGGATATTTTCATAGGTACTCTAAGTTCTCTCGATATACGTTTATACTGATCCGGCTCAATACGTATACTTTTAACAGAAAATATTATGAAATTAGTACGTTATTTGTACAAGTTCTTTATTAGAAGTATTATATAAAATATTTGTC
>NW_013788103.1:0-736 GCF_000517525.1 Limulus polyphemus
GTCACACACCGCTCCACTGACTTTTCTCAACTTCATCCAAAATCTTCCCGTTGAACTTTACTGGTAATCATCTGTCACACACCGCTCCACTAACTTTTTTCCACTTCATCCAAAATCTTCCCTTTCAACTTTACTGGTAATCATCTGTCACACACCGCTCCACTAACTTTTCTCAACTTCATCCATGCTTTCTTTATTTTGTGACCTCTTTACTCACTCCTCCATCTGCCTGCACAGTTCATCCAAGATATTTAAATATTTAACTCTTCATCATCAAGGAACACCTTGTTATACTCTGTTATCACTGAATGTCCTATAGCCACACCTGTTGTGACCGATGAGTCAGTCCTAGCCAACTATTCACTAAGGTAACGACACTGCATGTTGCTTCCAGGGTACTCGTTAGCTCTGTCATCATATCTTTTTGGGCCAATTTGCATAACTTGACAAGATTTGAGTTTTATGACCTGCTACCTGCCTGTTGTCAACTCTCCTCCTTTTATAGCACTGGTAGAGTTGCCTACTATATATATATTTTAACACTGCATGCTTTTCTAGTTCCTCAGGAATTTTCAAGAGTATATAATGATAGTGTTCCAGTCACACTACATTGACCATTTCCATTGCCGTATGATGTTCCAGTCACACTACATTGACCATGTCCATTGCCGTATGATGTTCCAGTCACACTACATTGACCATGTCCATTGCCGTATGATGTTCCAGTCACACTACA
>NW_013788104.1:0-628 GCF_000517525.1 Limulus polyphemus
TAAGTTTAACATTATGATTCCTATGTTTCATGTTATGATTTCTAAGTTTAACATTATGATTCCTATGTTTCAAGTTATGATTCCTATGTTTCACATTATGATTCCTATGTTTCAAGTTATGATCCCTATGTTTCACATTATGATTTCTAACTTTAAGATTATGATTTCTAAATCTGACGTTATGATTCCTAAGTTTCACGTTATGATTCCTAAGTTTGACATTATGATTCGTAAGTTTCACGTTATGATTCCTAAGTTTCACGTTATGATTCCTAAGTTTGATGTTATGATTTCTAAGTTTGACGTTATGATTTCTAAGTTTGACGTTATGATTTCTAAGTTTGACGTTATTATTTCTAAGTTTGACGTTATTATTTCTAAGTTTCACGTTATGATTCCTAAGTTTGACATTATGATTCCTAAGTTTGATGTTATGATTCCTAAGTTTGACGTTATGATTCCTAAGTTTGACATTATGATTCCTAAGTTTGACGTTATGATTCCTAAGTTTCACGTTATGATTCCTAAGTTTCACGTTATGATTCCTAAGTTTCACGTTATGATTCCTATGTTTGACATTATGATTCCTATGTTTGACATTATGATTCCTATGTTTCACGTTATGATT
>NW_013788105.1:0-628 GCF_000517525.1 Limulus polyphemus
AATGTACCTAAATCAACCATACATAACACCACCTCACAAGTATTAAAGTACCTAAATCAGCCATATATAAAATCACCTCACTGAGTGTTTATGTACGTATATCAACCATATATAACACCACCTCACAAGTATTAAAGTACCTAAATCAGCCATATATAAAATCACCTCACTGAGTGTTTATGTACATATATCAACCATACATAACACCAACTCTCTGTGTGTTTATTTACATATATCAACCATACGTAACACCAACTCTCTCAGTGTTTATGTACATATATCAACCATACATAACACCACCTCACCAGTATTAAAGTACCTAAATCAGCCATATATAAAATCACCTCACTGAGTGTTTATGTACATATATCAACCATACATAACACCAACTCTCTGTGTGTTTATTTACATGTATCAACCATACATAACACCAACTCTCTCAGTGTTTATGTACATATATCAACCATACGTAACACCAACTCTCAGTATGGATGTACCTTTCAAAACCCTTCACTAAATCACTTCGCTTATTTCAACCCTTCACTGTATCACTTCACTCAGTGTGCACGTGCTCATATCAACCCTTCACTATACCACTTCACTCAGTGTTCACGTGCTCATGTCAACC
>NW_013788106.1:0-628 GCF_000517525.1 Limulus polyphemus
CTTCTTATTGACAGTTTACAGTATTGTTAAATCTTGTGTCTTCTTATTGAGAGTACACAGTATTGTTAAATCTTGTGTCTTCTTATTGATAGTACACAGTATCGTTAAATCTTGTGTCTTCTTATTGAAAGTACACAGTATTGTTAAATCTTGCGTCTTCTTATTGACAGTACACAGTATCGTTAAGTCTTATGTCACCTTATTGAGAGTACACAGTATTGTTAAATCTTGTGTCTTCTTATTGATAGTACACAGTATGGTTAGATCTTGTGTCTTCTTATTGAAAGTACACAGTATTGTTAAATCTTGTGTCTTCTTTTTGACAGTACACAGTATCGTTAAATCTTGTGTCTTCTTATTGACAATTCACAGTATCGTTAAATCTTATGTCTTCTTATTGAAAGTACACAGTATAGTTAAATCTTGTGTCTTCTTAGTGACAGTACACAGTATCGTTATATCTTGTGTCTTCTTATTGACAGTACACAGTATCGTTAAATATTGTGTCTTCTTATTGACAGTTACACGTATTGTTAAATCTTGTGTCTTCTTATTGAGAGTACACAGTATTGTTAAATCTTGTGTCTTCTTATTGATAGTACACAGTATCGTTAAATCTTGTGTCTTC
>NW_013788107.1:0-628 GCF_000517525.1 Limulus polyphemus
AAAAAAAAACACCTAACATCATCAATAAAATTTATTATAGAATATACTTTGCATATTTTATTTTCTTATTCATTGTCATAGTTGTTGCTGGTCTTTCGCGTTTCTAAAAGGTTGGACCACTCCATGAAGTTTTATTTATTTTTTGTTTTATTCTTGCGTTTAGTTTATTTTCCTAATTGTTTTTTTTTTAATGTCCACGCAATAAATATAAAATTTAAATTGTAAAATTATAATTTTGAAGTTGAAATATCTATAGGCGGTTCTTCACGATACATATTACTTTGATGAAATAGTTTCCAAAATAGACATATTATATAGAGATAATCGTGCCCTGAAAGGGTACACCCTATAGGTTAGAGAGGTCACGTATTACTTATCATTCTTGTGGTAGAACTTTGTTGAAAGTCCTTTTATCTTAAATCTATGGGCCCGGCATGGCCAGGTGGTTAGGGCGCTCAACTCGTAATCTGAGGGTCGCGGGTTCGAATCCCCATCACACAAAACATGCTCGCCCTTTCAGCCGTTAGGGCGTTATAATGTGACGGTCAATCCCACTATTCGTTGGTAAAAGAGTAGCCCAAGAGTTGGCTCTAGTCTTACACTGCTAAATGAGGGACGGCTAGCGCAA
>NW_013788108.1:0-1328 GCF_000517525.1 Limulus polyphemus
TAGTTGACATAACCTTTGTCATCATTGGATAGTTATAGAAAAAGTGTGATACCAGGAATCAACAGCTATAACGTAACATTTGTAGTGTACAAATTCTGTTACAGTTCTTTATATGACCATTTTGATAAATGTTAAAATAACAAATATCATGGTATATAACGCCATATATCGGAGTAGTGTGGTCCATGAACAGTACATTTTGTGAAATTACATCATAATACAAATGATAATAACTTTTACAAACGATACTTTTCAAAGCGAATTTTTGTTTTTCTCAAACAAATACACAACAATTTCTTTCTTTAGAGTTCCCTTTCGTACAGACGGACTATTAATGGTCCTTAATTTTATTATTCTTACCTTGAAAATTGCATAAAACTAAGAACAAGCCTTCTATATATTATATAGATTTGGTCTTAAAGAATCTAAAAGTTGAACTAAGCATTTCTTTCATTTTCTATATTGTGAAACAATTTGCTTGTTGATCTTTTTGTTTTGCAACCTACTGACTACCACGTATAACACTTAACTTCAATTTAAAGTTTTACATGTACAACTGTTATAATGGGTAGGAAGAAATAATAACAATTAAATTATACATCAGTTAATTATATGCCAATTTTAAATACGTGACTGATATAAACATACCGCCAATGATTAATTTTGGTCAGATCTTATAATACATGATTTGATAAATTTTAAATCATTTATGGGCAACTTAAAACTAAATATATACTAAATTATTTCACATTATTTGGTTTAGTTATCGTGTCTAGTTGTAAGTTCGTGATTTGCGTCCTATTGGTCTAAAAATACGCAACGAATGATCGATATTAACTTTCAATCGAAGCTAGTTCGTTACATAAGTTCAACTTGACAATAATATCTGTAATGTAAAAGAATAAGTAAAATGGCTTTAGCAGTAAATTGATCGTTCAGTAGGATAGTTATTAGTCAGAATACTTGAGAATACGAACAAAGGAATTCAAAGAGAAATTGGGAAGATTTAAAAAATATATTAATGAAAACCAATTAAAATAAAAAATGTACTTTCCAGACGAAAGAACGTATTACGTTTTGGACATATCACAATATACAAGCTATAGTGTGACAGATCCTGAATCTATAAAGAAAAAAGATAAAAATATCAGTAAAAGAGGAACTAATTGTTACAATTTAAGCCAACCAGTCTTCATCACTTGAAATTATTTCTATACAAAGGTGTTGGAATATCTAGAAATAGTTTTACTTTTATAATCAAAATTGTTAGACATATTATATGTGTTACTAATTTCACTTTTATTAAGTATGCAAGTATCACTTGTTTT
>NW_013788109.1:0-628 GCF_000517525.1 Limulus polyphemus
TGAATTACTCCTTTGATGTCCTACCAAATAAATATAATGCATCACTTTCTTCGGAGGTTTTGAGGTCGGAAGTGGTTTTTGTCTAGGACTGAGCCATTGTTTTTGGCGTTGAATATTCGCATAGAGAATCAATTTTTCATCACCGGTAACAATTCTGTTCAAAAATGGTTCACGCGCATTACGCGTCAGAAGAGACGAAGCAACGTTCACATGTTGGAAACGATGATCATTGGAGAGTTCGTGAGGCACCCAAACACCTTCTTTATGGAGTATCCCATATTCCTTAGATGTTTACATATTGTTTCATGAGAGACATGCAATATCAGGGCCATTTCACGAGTGTGTTGCCTTGGGTTACACTCAACAAACGTCTTCAGAGTATTAATATCAATTCCAATATGTCGGACCCTGCCATCACAGTTTTTAAGGTTAAAGTCACCTGAACGAAATTTGCTGAACCATCGTTGACATTTACGAACGTTCAAAACATTTCCATAAACTTCTTTGACATTCCTTGTAGCTACAGAGGCGTTGTTTCCCTTTCTGTATTAAAACACATTACGTGTCGAATGTGTGTCTCGTCGTGTACCATCACTATAAGGGATTAGAGTATACTACACTTTCCACA
>NW_013788110.1:0-628 GCF_000517525.1 Limulus polyphemus
TTGCGCAGTTACATGCAGAGTTTCACCTTCCTACTATTCGTCTTAAGGGAGGTATGGCAGGTTTTGCGTTTTGTACCAGTACTTCGTCTCATTTAGACGAATCTTCTTTAATTTTTTTTATGGCGGTTCGCCACAACCTTGCACGTTTACTTACAAAATTCTAGATTTCTAGTTTTAGTTTTACGATTTTTTTGGTAGTTTTGTATTACTCTTTTTATCGCTTACCTGAAAGCGTATGTGTACTGCAGTGAAACTTTTTGATGTTGCTCTGTTATAGATTTCTTGCTATCAGAGGGTTCTAGATTGATGGATCTTAACCAAATTTGCTATGTATATTCACTAGTTCGTTCCACAATATCTTGTTAAGTTTCACCTTCCTACTATGCATTTTAAGTGAGTTATGGCAGGTTTTGCGTTTTGTTCTAGTACTTCGTTCCATTTAGACAAAGTTTCTTTAATTTTTTTATGACGGTTCGCCCAAACATTGCGCGTGTACTTACAAAATTCTAGATTTCTAGTTTTACTTTTACGATTTTAGCGGTCGTTTTATGTTACTCATTTATTGGCTTCTTTGAAAGTGTATGTATACTGCAGTGAAGCTTTTTGTTACCGATTGTTTCTCGATTTA
>NW_013788111.1:0-1199 GCF_000517525.1 Limulus polyphemus
GTTTTGCGTTTTGTACCAGTACTTCTTCAAATTTAGACGAATGTTTTTAATTTTTTTATGGGAGGTTCGTGGGAACGTTGCACATTTACTTACAAAATTCTAACTTTCAGGTATTAGTTTTACGATTTTTGTGGTGGTTTTTTGTTACTCTTTTATTGGCTTCCCCGAAAGCGTAAGTGTACATGCAGTGAAGCTTTTGGTTACTGATTGTTTCTGGAATTCTTGTTACCAGAGGGTCTTGAATTGATTGTTCTTTACCAAATTTGGTATGTAGGTACACTTTCTCGTTACACAGTTATATGCAGAGTTTCACCCTCCCACCTTTCATTTTAAGGGAGTTATGGAAGGTTTTGCGTTTTGTACCAGTACTTTGTTCCATTTGGATGGATCTTCTCAAATTTTTTTATGAACGTTCGTTGCATACTTGCGTAATGACATGCAAAATACAAGCTTCGTATTATCATTTTTCCGTCTTTTATGGTCCTTTTTTACTATATTGGCTTTTTGAAAGAGTATGTGTACTGTAGTGAAGCTGTTTGATTCTGCTATGTTTACGATTTCCTGCTACCCCAGGTTACTAAATCGATGGATTTTAACCAAATTCGGTATGTATATTAACTAGTTCGTTTTTGCATGATACTGTGGTTTTCACCTTCCTACCCTTTGTTTTAAAGGGGTTACTAGAGGTTTTGCGTTTTGTACCAGTACTTCATCACATTTAGACGAATCTTCTTAATTTCTTTATGGAAGGTTCGTGGGAACGTTGCACATTTACGTACAAAATTCTAACTTTTTAGTATTAGTTTTACTAATTTTGTGGTCGTTTTTTGTTACTCTTTTATTGGATTCCTTAAAGGCGTATGTGTACTGCAGTGAAGCTTTTGGTTCCTGATTGTTTCTCGATTTCTTGTTACCAGAGGGTCTTGAATTGATTGTTCTTTACCAAATTTGGTATGTAGGTACACTTTATCGTTAGTAAGTTATATGCAGAGTTTCACCCTCCTACTGTTCATTTTAAAGGAGTTATGGAAGGTTTTGCGTTTTGTACCAGTACTTCGTTCCATTTAGGGACGGATCTTCTCAAATTTTTTTATGAACGTTCGTTGCATACTTGCGTAATTACATGCCAAATAGTGGGTTTTTATTATCATTTTTCCGTCTTTTATGGTCCTTTTTTACTATATTGGCTTTCTGAAAGA
>NW_013788112.1:0-1017 GCF_000517525.1 Limulus polyphemus
CCGTTGCTGAAGTTTTTGGAACGAAATACACTGCTGAAATTTTTGGAATGGTACTCTTTGCATCAGTAAGTGTAGAGCAAGGATTACCAACACCATAAAATCAATCTTTTTATTACCGAATCGTAACTTAGCAGATATTCAAGTAAATGTTTCGCCAAAGAAAATATTCATCTTTATAGATATATTTCTTTAACGTTCTTTAAACCAATTTAGTGATAGTTTACTTATATTAAAGAAATGTTATCTTCTAGATTTGAAAATATCAGAAATAAAGTTGATAGTTTGCTACAATACATAAAATAAACTGTTCGAGTTTTAACTGATAATTCAATACTTTTTATTCCAGACAACTTGTTTCTTTCTCTGGCCTTTAGTTCTCCATCGTATTATTTCTTCTTTAGGATGGTTTGCTACATTTTGTGTGACAGCGACTCTTTCATTCATAGGTAAGATAGGTCAGAATCAAGTGTTGTTATTCAAGGAATAAGATGTGTTCGCTTTTACTGTATTTCAACATCTCGGTTCCTTGTATTTTTTATGATTTGCTTCACTAGTACATTTCTATCTCTGTGACAATAAAACGACTCCTTATTTCCAAACTTTACAGATAAAGCAGCGTAACTTAACACATGGTTTAATATTCACTTGTAAAAATATCATACATACCTCTATTGGAAAAGAGAAAACAACCTATATTTTAGCAGATTTTATGTTGAACTTTGAATCAAGTTTGTTATCATGAACAAAAATAAAGTTAGATAAATGTCTGTCTCACTAATTGACTGAACTAACTTGTTTTTATAATGTTTAAAACTGTCGATATCTGAAACATTCAAGAGCAAGAAAAATATTTGTTATTTATTTCCCAGGTGGACTAATGACATCTGGTATTGACTGAAAACGTCGTCGATAATGAATACGTTGAACATTAGTGGTTGAAATATTATTATACAATTTTCTTCTTAGATAAAGCTTAATAGAGCAAAGAAGAACAAAATTAATATTTAAAAATTACAC
>NW_013788113.1:0-794 GCF_000517525.1 Limulus polyphemus
CGACAAAATATAATGGTATTTTTAATCCTTCTTAAACTATGAAAGTCATTAAAATATAGCGTAAGAAACACTAAAAAATACCTCTATCAAAGTCGAAAATATCAAGTCTAAGAAGGCCTAAAAAGACAGTTATGAAAGTCGACAAAATTGAGTGGAAGAAAACTAATAACACGTTTTCAAAGTCAGCAAAATCTAGTGGAAAACTGACTAAAAGGACCCTTATCAATGTCAATAAAATCTGGAGGAAGGAAGACTAAAAGACCTTTATAACAGTCGACAAAATATAGTTTAAGAAGGATCAAAAATACCATTATGAAAGTCATTAAAATATAGTTTAAGAAAGACTAAAAATACCACTATCAAAGTCGAAAATATCTAGTCTAAGAAGGCCTAAAAAGACAGTTATGAAAGTCGAAAAAATCGAGTGGAAGAAAACTAATAACACGTTTCAAAGTAAAAAATATCTAGTGGAAAACTTAATAAAAGGACCCTTATCAATGTCAATAAAATCTGGAGGAAGGAAGACCAAAAGTCCGTTATAACAGTCGACCAAATATAGTTGAAAACTGACTAAAACGACCCATATCAATACCAACAAAATCTAGTTGAAGGAAGACTAAAAGACCTTTATAACAGTCGACAAAATATAGTTTAAGAAGGATTAAAAATTATATTTTAATGACTTTCATAATGGTATTTTTAGTCTTTCTTAAACAACCGCTATCAAAGTCGAAAATATCTAGTCTAAGAAGGCCTAAAAAGACTGTTATGAAAGTCAACAAAATCGAGTGGAC
>NW_013788114.1:0-918 GCF_000517525.1 Limulus polyphemus
ATCTTTCTAGTAGTCTCAACCGGAATAATTTATCTTTCTAATAGTCTCAATCGGAATAATTTATCTTTCTAATAATCTCAAGTGGAATAATTTATCTTTCTAATAGTCTCAACCGGAAGAATTTATATTTCTAATAGTCTCAATCGGAATAATTTATCTTTCTAATAGTCTCAACCGGATTAATTTATCTTTCTAATAGTCTCAAGTGGAATAATTTACCTTTCTAATAGTCTCAACTGGAATAATTTATCTTTCTAATAGTCTCAACTGGAATAATTTATCTTTCTAATAATCTCAACCGGATTAATTTATCTTTCTAATAGTCTCAAGTGGAATAATTTACCTTTCTAATAGTCTCAACCAGAATAATTTACCTTTCTAATAGCCTCAGGTGGAATAATTTATATCTTTAATAGTGTCAACTGGAATAATTTATCTTTCTAATAGTCTCAACTGGAATAATTTATCTTTTTAATAGTCTCAACTGGAATAATTTATCTTTCTAATAGTCTCAACCAGAATAATTTATCTTTCTAATAGTCTCAATCGGAATAATTTATCTTCCTAGTAGTTTCAACCGGAATAACTTATCTTTCTAATAATCTCAACTGGATTAATTTATCTTTCTAATATTCTCAATCGAAATAATTTATCTTTCTAATTGTCTCAACCGGAATAATTTACCTTTCTAATAGTCTCAACAGGAATAATTTATCTTTCTAGTAGTCTCAACCGGAATAACTTATCTTTCTAATAATCTCAACCGGAATAATTTATCTTTCTAATAGTTTCAACCGTAATAATTTATCTTTCTAATAGTCTCAACCGGAATAATTTATCTTTCTAATAGTCTCAACCAGAATAATTTACCTTTCTAATAGTCTCAACCGGAAGAATTTATATTTCTAATAGTCTCAA
>NW_013788115.1:0-1584 GCF_000517525.1 Limulus polyphemus
TACTTGGTACAACTACTCCATGAACATTTAGGTGTAACTCTAGTTTCAGAATTTATATCCACCATACTCATCTTTAGTCTTACTTGATACAACTACTCCATGAACACCTAGGTGTAATTGTAGTTACCGAATATGTAACCCCCATACTCATCTTTAGCGTTATTTGGTACAACAACTCCACAAACACCTAGGAGTAACTCTAGTTACCGAATTTGTAACCATCATACTTATCTTTAGCGTTATTTGGCACAACTGCTCCATGAACACCTAGGTGTAATTCTAGTTATCGTATTTATAACACCCATACTAATCTTTAGCCTTACTTGGTACAACTTCTCCATGAACACCTAGGTGTAACTCTAGTTACAGAATTTATAACCACCATACTCATCTTTAGCCTTACTTGGTACAATTACTCCATGAACACTTATGTGTAACTCTAGTTACCGAATTTGTCACCACCATACTCATCTGTAGCGTTATTTGGTACAACAACTCCACACCTAGGTATTCGTAAATTCGGTAACTAGAGTTATGGTGGTTATGCTAAAGATGAGTCACATTGTTGTTCGTGGTGTTGTTTTACCAGATAACTATGGTGGTTACAAATTCGGTAACTAGAGTTATACCAAATAAGGCTAAAGATGAGTATGGTGGTTATAAATTCGGAAACTAGAGTTACTTCTAGGTGTTCATGGAGTAGTTGTAACTAGTAAGGCTGAAGATGAGTATGGTGGTTCATGGAGTAGTTGTACCAAATAAGGCTAAAGATGAATATGGTGGTTATAAATTCTGTAACTAGAGTTACACCTAGGTGTTCGTGGAGTTATTGTACCAAATAATCCTAAAGATGAGTATGATGGTTAGAAATTCGGTAACTAGAGTTACACCTAGGTGTTCGTGGAGTTGTTGAACCAAATAACGCTAAAAAAAGTATGGGGGTTAAACATTCGGAAACTAGAGTTACACCTAGGTGTTCATGGAGTAGTTGTACCAAATAAGGCTAAAGATGAGTATGGTGGTTATAAATTCGGAAACTAGAGTTACACCTAGGTGTTCATGGAGTAGTTGTAACTAGTAAGGCTAAAGACGAGTATGGTGGTTATAAATTCTGTAACTATTTCTACACTAAGTGTTCATGGAGTAGTTGTACCAAACAAGGCTAAAGATGAATATGGTGGTTATAAATTCTGTAACTAGAGTTACACCTAGGTGTTCGTGGATTTATTATACCAAATAACGCTAAAGATGAGCCATACTCATCTTTAGCGTCATCTGGTAAAACAACTCCACGAACAACAATGTGTAACTCTAGTTACCGAATTTGTAACCACCATACTCATCTTTTGCGTTATTTGGTACAATAACTCCCCGAACAACTAGGTGTAACTCTAGTTACAGAATTTATAACCACCATATTCATCTTTAGACTTATTTGGTACAATTACTCAATGAACACTTAGGTGTAACTCTAGTTACAGAATTTATAACCACCATACTCATCTTTAGCGTTATTTTTTACAATAACTCCACGAACACCTAGGTGTAACTCTAGTTACAGAATTAATAACCACCATACTGATC
>NW_013788116.1:0-628 GCF_000517525.1 Limulus polyphemus
TTAAACAATCAGAACTTTAACTGTGTCAACAAAGTTTGGTAGAAGAACATCTATGGTAATAATATTGTTCTGTCAAACAACCAGAACTTTAACTGTGTCAACAAAGTTTGGTAGAAGAACATCTTTGGTAATAATATTGTTCTGTCAAACAACCAGAACTTTAACTGTGTCAACAAAGTTTGGTAGAATAAAATCTTTGGTAATAATATTGTTCTGTCAAACAGTCAGAACTTTAACTGTGTCAACAAACAGCGGCCCAGGACCTTTACTCATATTTACAAATATTTAAACATTGTCATCTTCCGGGTTTGCGTGGAATACCTTCAAGACAACACGAACTTTATCGGTTTTGTTTTACCCTGATAACTGCTACAACTGTTGTTATTTTCTATATGTTAAACTAATTACAGTATACTGAGTCCTCATAATAAAAACTGTTCTTTTGACCACTTACAAGCGTAATATGTATTCTTTAGCCTACAAGTAGAAAATGAAAATCTTAAGATAAACACTAAATTAAATATAAAAATAAATAAATAAAGCCATACATTTTTTAATATTAACTATAAATTACATGAAATATCAGTTTCCAAAACGTCCTCTAGTGGCCCAGTCTGAAGGCGTCTCA
>NW_013788117.1:0-628 GCF_000517525.1 Limulus polyphemus
CAATCACCCTGGAGATACACGTGTGGTTAGAATAACACTGAAAACAGCAACTCACCCTGGAGATACATGTGTGGTTAGAATAACATTGAAAACAACAACTCAACCTGGAGATACACGTGTGGTTAGAATAACACTGAAAACAACAACTCACCTGAAGATTGTTTGTTTGTTTTGAATTTCGCGCAAAGCTACACCAGGGCTATCTGTGCTAGCCGTCCCTAATTTAGTGGTGTAAGACTAGAGGGAAGGCAGCGAGTCATCACCACCCACCGCCAACTCTTTTACCAATGAATAGTGGGATTGACCGTCACATTATAACGCCCCCACGGCTGAAAGGGCGAGCATGTTTGGTGTGACAGGGATTCGAACATGCGACCCTCACATTGCGAGTTGAGCACCGTAACCACCTGGCCATACCGGGCCCACCTGAAGATACATGTGTGGTTAGAATAACGGTGACAGCAACAAGCACCCTGGCTTAAGAATGTCACAGGATGTATTTCTACTATAATTTCTATATTTCTGCCAAACTGTACCACTTCTTGAAAATTATTAACAAAGTTTTAAATGGTTTTAGTATTGAAACAAAAATGATTTCAGTATTGTTACAAAAATGGTTTTAATATTG
>NW_013788118.1:0-932 GCF_000517525.1 Limulus polyphemus
GATGTGTAGAAATACCTTTAATAACTGTCATAGGCTGAAAGTCATGTAGATATGTATAAATACCCTTAATTACTGTCATAGACTGAAAGTCATGTAGATGTGTAGAAATACCTTTAATAACTGTCATAGGCTGAAAGTCATGTAGATATGTATAAATACCCTTAATTACTGTCATAGGCTGAAAGTCATGTAGATATGTAGAAATACCCTTAATAACTGTCATAGGCTGAAAGTCATGTAGATATGTATAAATACCCTTAATAACTGTCATAGGCTGAAAGTCATGTAGATGTGTAGAAATACCCTTAATAACTGTCATAGGCTGAAAGTCATGTAGATATGTAGAAATACCCTTAATTACTGTCATAGGCTGAAAGTCATGTAGATATGTAGAAATACCCTTAATAACTGTCATAGGCTGAAAGTCATGTAGATTTGTAGAAATATTCTCAATAGCTGTCATTGTAATTAGCTTCCATAGGTTGAAATTTATATAGGTATGTGGAACAATATTATAATTAGCTTCCATATGTTGAAGTTTATGTAGGGGTGTGGAACAATATTATAATTAGCTTTCATAGGCTGAAGTTTATATAGGTATGTGGAACAATATTATAATTAGCTTCCATAGGTTGAAGTTTATGTAGGGGTGTGGAATAATATTATAATCAGCTTCCATAGGTTGAAGTTTATATAGGTATGTGGAACAATATTAAAATTAGCTTCCATAGGTTGAAGTTTATGTAGGGGTGTGGAACAATATTATAATTAGCTTCCATAGGTTGAAGTTTTTATAGGTATGTGGAACAATATTATAATTAGCTTCCATAGGTTGAAGTTTATATAGGTATGTGGAACAATATTATAATTAACTTCCATAGGTTGAAATTTATATAGGTATGTGGCACAATATTATAATTAGCTTCCATATG
>NW_013788119.1:0-628 GCF_000517525.1 Limulus polyphemus
AGTTATCATCTCACTAGATCTGTAACTTCACCTACAGATTGTTCTCAACATAAAGATTGTTCACCTTACTAGTCTTGTAATCCAGTTGTCATCTCACTAGATCTGTAACTTCACCTACAGACTTTTCTTAATGTAAAGATTGTTCACCTTACTAGTTTTGTAATTCAGTTGTCATCTCACTAGATCTGTAACTTCACCTACAGATTGTTCACCTTACTAGCCTTGTAAACCAGTTGCCATCTCACTAGATCTGTAACTTCACCTACAGATTGTTCTTAACATAACGATTGTTCAGCTTACTAGTCTTGTAATCCCGTTATCATCTCACTAGATCTGTAACTTCACCTACAGATTGTTCTCAATATAAAAATTTTTCACCTTACTAGTCTTGTAATCCAGTTGTCATCTCACTAGATCTGTAACTTCACCTACAGATTGTTCTTAACATAACGATTGTTCAGCTTACTAGTCTTGTAATCCCGTTATCATCTCACTAGATCTGTAACTTCACCTACAGATTGTTCACCTTACTAGTCTTGTAATCCAGTTGCCATCTCACTAGATCTGTAACTTCACCTAGAGATTGTTCTCAACGTAAAGATTGTTCAGGTTACTAGTCTTGTAATCC
>NW_013788120.1:0-772 GCF_000517525.1 Limulus polyphemus
GATGAGTATGGTGGTTATAAATTCGATAACTATAGTTACACCTAGGTGTTCATGTAGTAGTTGTGCCAAGTAAAGCTAAAGATGAGTATGGTGGTTATAAATTCGGTAACTAAAGTTACACCTAGTTGTTCGTGGAGTTCGTGTACCAAATAATGCTAAGGATGAGTATGGTGGTTATAAATTCGGTAACTATAGTTACACCTAGGTGTTCATGGAGTAGTTGTGTCAGGTAAAGCTAAACATGAGTATGGTGGTTATAAATTCGGTAACTAGAGTTACACCTAGGTATTCGTGGAGTTATTGTACCAAATAACGCTAAAGATGAGTATGGTGGTTACAAATTCGGTAACTAGAGTTACACATAGGTGTTTATGGAGTAGTTGTACCAAGTAAGGCTAAAGATGAGTATGGTGGTTATAAATTCTGTATCTAGAGTTACACCTAGGTGTTCATGGAGTAGATGTTCCAAGTATGGCTAAAGATGAGTATGGTGGTTATAAATTCGGTAACTAGAGTTACACCTAGGTGTTCGTGGAGTTGTTGTACCAAATAACGCTAACGATGAGTATGGTGGTTATAAATTCGGTAACTATAGTTACACCTAGGTATTCATGGAGTAGTTGTGCCAATAACCACCATACTCATCTTTAGCTTTACCAAATTCGGTAACTAGAGTTACACCTAGGTATTTGTGGAGTTGTTGTACCAAATAACGCTAAAGATGAGTATGTTGTTACAAATTCGGTAACTAGAGTTACACCTAGGTGTTTAT
>NW_013788121.1:0-628 GCF_000517525.1 Limulus polyphemus
CTGCTTGATGTGAACAACTCTGAACAACATGCAGTCTTCATTTAAATTATACATTTTTTAATATGTTCGTATTACTGATTTTTCGTTTTTTTTATTTTCATTGTGTTTTCTTGCTGTAGTTTCTCCCCATGATTACTGTTTAGTGTTTTATTTGTTTAATTATCGTTATGTTTAGCAACTGTACCTTGAAAATGTATAAAGACTAATGTAAATTAATTTATTCTGCTTTAGATACTGTTGCGTCAGCGAGGTCACGTGACTAGTGTGATGCCACGTTTCTAGAACTGTCTTGTTCCTTCATGAATGCCCTAACATTTACTAGATAGGGTAGTCTGGTATATATATAAGAGGGTGACAACGTGACGCAATAATGTGTGTGTAGGTAGTGAGTAATTGAACTGCAGTGAGGAAGTATTGTTGAAGTTAACGTCGTTATTATAGTTTGTTATAGCGCGACTGTTGAAATAAGTGTATTGTAAGGTTATATTCGGAAAGAATAAACCAGTTTTATTAAGTAAGGACTTGTGTCGCTAAAGTTTCGTCGGAACGAAGTTACGGAAAGTTAATTAACAAACGGAGACGTAACAAATTGGTGTCAGAAGTGGGATAGTAAAAAAAAAGAGAAGTA
>NW_013788122.1:0-628 GCF_000517525.1 Limulus polyphemus
ACAGCAAAGCTCATGTTTGGTCGGGAACTTCGGTTGCCAGTGGACCTGATAACAGGACGCCCACCTTATGAAGAGTAGCCTGAAAATGTGTCAGAGTTTGTGAAAGTGTTATCGAAAAGGATGTATGATATTCACCATCAAGTGCATTCAAGCTTGAAAATGTCTGCTGATTCCGTGAAGCTATGTTATGATAAGAAATCTACTGAAGTCTGCTTTGTACCAGGAGACACGTTGTGGTTGTATAATCCCAGGAAGACCAAAGGGAAGTATCCTAAGTTGTCTTCTCCATGGGAAGGCCCATATGACACAGTGGGTCGTCTCTCAGACGTGACTTTCCGAATAAAATGTGGTCGGCAAAGTAAGCCAAAGGTAGTGCATGCCAACAGGCTTTGGCGTTATCACAGTCCAGGACATTTCAAGTGGAATGAAATGAAAAATGGAACAAATGACGCTGCTGAAGACGTGTCACCAGAACAATCCACTGTTGAAGAAGAAACTCTACCCGGTTTTCAGAAGGAAAACAGTGAAGGCATTAATGAAGTTACTAACACTGATGTGACTGCTACCGATAATGGGACATTTCCTGATGGAGCAGATGAACCCCACGTGAAGCAGAAGCCAATGAGAT
>NW_013788123.1:0-626 GCF_000517525.1 Limulus polyphemus
CTATTTGCCCTAACACTAGCAACAGCACAATGCTTGGACGGCTTTAGAGACTGATCGACTATTACACCAAAATATATTTCCTTCATAACATTGTTCAGGTTATTCCCATCCAATTATACTTATAATTCAAATTACGATAACCCACATGCATTGTCTTGCATTTATTATAATTAAAACCCATCTGCCATTTATTTGCCCAACTCACTAAATGATCTAAATCCTTTTGTAAATCAGCAGCATCCTCTTCACAGCTAGCAACACCCAAGACCATAATATTGTTATCAAATTTATGTAATTTATTGACTATTCTTTCATCTATGTCATTGATGTAAATCAAAAAGAGCAAAAGTTCTCAGACTGAGCTCTGAGGTACTCCACTTGTCACATTAATCCAGTTTGACTGAACTCCATTTATAACAGCCTTCTGCTTTATTCCATTCAGCCACTCTTCTATCCAATTTGCTAACTTATTCCCTACACCTATAGAGATAATTTTTTTAAAAGACTTTTACGTGACACCTTATCAAATGCTTTCTAAACATCCAGATACACCAAATCTATACCATTACCCTCATGTACATAAGCAGTAACCTTTTCAAAGAATGTCAAGAATTTGTTAGGCAAGA
>NW_013788124.1:0-628 GCF_000517525.1 Limulus polyphemus
TCTTCTCCTCTCTCTCTCTCAAACTTTGGTAAGTATAGAGAAATAAACCACACATTCAGATCAAATCTTCTCCTTTCTCTCTCTCTCAAACTTGGGTAAGTATAGAGAAATAAACCACACATTCAGACCAAATCTTCTCCTCTCTCTCAAACTTGGGTAAGTATAGAGAAATAAACCACACATTCACACCAAATCTTCTCCTCTCTCTCTCTCTCAAACTTGGGTAAGTATAGAGACATAAACCACACATTCAGACCAAATCTTCTCCTTTCTCTCTCTGTGTATCCACTACAGCCGTCTCTTTGGACTTCTGTATTTGCGAATTTCCGTGATTTGCGAATTCTTATTTTGTTTTATAATTTTTTGTAGAATTTTTGCACCACCAGAGAGTCACAGTTATTCAATTGTAACAGTTTTAAGGGGGCGTTTACTTAATAAGGGTGGATTTCATCTCGATTTGACACCAGTATTTTGTATGTCTAGTCTTTATCGGTTGTTTTTATTATAAATACTATGTAACAGTTTTAAGGAGGCGTTTACTCAATAAGGGTGGATTTCATCTCGATTTGACACCAGTATTTTGTATGTCTAGTCTTTATCGGTTGTTTTTATTATAAATACTATGTAA
>NW_013788125.1:0-628 GCF_000517525.1 Limulus polyphemus
CAAACGCTATTGCAACGAAAGTTAACTTCAACAATACGTCTCTCTCTGACTGCAGTTCAATTACTTATTACCTACACACACATTATTATTCCGTCACGTTGTCACCCTCTTTTATATACCAGACTACTCTATATCTAGTAAATACTAGAGCATTCGCCAAGGTACAGGATAGTTCTAGAAAATAGGTGGCGCCACACCAGTCACGTGACCTCGATGACGCAACAATATAAACAAAAGTATCACAATATATGTTCATATAGTTGTACCAAGACATTTAAGAATAGACAACCTTGGTGCCCCAAAAACGTTGTCAAAGAATAGGGTAAAGTTATACCAAGCAAAGGACTTATAATATTGGAATTTTTTCTACTTTTCAGTGGAAAGCATAAAACCTAATCACCTGCTTCAATATTTTTCAAATCGACCTCTTTCGCGCTGAAGTTTGAGCCCTACAATTTGTTAGGTTGTTTCAGCACATCAACTTTTGTGTTTTGTATCAATTCTCACTTAGTTTGTAAATACCATACACTTTGAATAGTGGGACCCTCTGCATTATTCTGGATACACACTTTTTACAGAAAGAATAGGTTTTCACACTCAGTCCGTGCAAGAGATCCAAGTGCATCCC
>NW_013788126.1:0-629 GCF_000517525.1 Limulus polyphemus
ATCTTTTCCATAACAACCTTAATCCCAACTAACTTGGGCTTTCTGCTGGCTACTAACTTTTCCATAACGGCCTTAATCCCAAATAACTTGGGCTTTCTGTCGGCTACTAACTTCTCCATAACGACCTTAATCCCAACTAACTTGGGCTTTCTGCCGGCTACTAACTTCTCCATAACGACCTTAATCCCAACTAACTTGGACTTTCTGTTTTTGGAAGCCAATAATTTCTACCCTATATGGTGGCAGGCCCAGACGACAACCATATAGGACGAGCATGTTTAGCGACGGAGATTCGAAATCACGACCCTCAAATTGCGAGTCCAGTGCCCTAACCACCAGGCCTTGCCAGACCTTTGAAAAATATACATTACTAATAATAGCATATAATTATTATTTTTAGAAATAGAACACAAACAACCATAGTAATGGCATTTCAGAAATATTAAGTGTTGAATCTCTTAGAATAAATAGGAAATACTAACGTGTTCTCTGTGAACAAAACGAAAGTTCCAATTATATTAATAAAACAACAACGTTTCGTTTCAACAAAAAGAAAGTTCCAACTATATTAATAAAACAATAACGTTTCGTTTAAAAAAAAAGATCCAACTATATTAATAAAACAATAA
>NW_013788127.1:0-628 GCF_000517525.1 Limulus polyphemus
GGAAACAGTAAACAAAGTTCAGAACAGTGGTTATTATATTGTTGAAGAATCTAAAACATTATTGTTGTAGTCGATCCATAATAACCAGCTGGCACTAATAGTTATATAGAAAACAATTATCATTATATTGTTCAAGTGTTTAATTCTTGTAAAGAAAGTACTCAAAAGTGCTTGTCTGGAGGTAAGTCACTTTCGATATGGGATGAACATCTACTCGTCTAAATGTATGTATACAAAGTGGTTTGTATACTTTAGTATTTGTGTATAGGTTACATTTTGATGTGATATAACTAATCAGCGAGTTCATGGCCTATTTCCGTTTCTTCTCATAGTCAGAGAAAGTGTGAGTCACGAAAATCATTTCACTTACGGTTGGAAAAGTTTCGTGATACTCTCATTTCTCACACCTTCAAAACGTGAGAAAAAAAAAAAACAAGAAAACAAGTCGAAATACATGGTTTGAATTTCGCGCAAAGCTACACGAGGGCTATCTGTGCTAGCCGTCCCTAATTTAGCAATGTAAGACTAGAGGGAAGGCAGCTAATCATCACCACCCACCGCCAACTCTTGGGCTACTCTTTTTCCAAAGAATAGTGGGATTGACCGTCACATTATAACGCCCCCACTA
>NW_013788128.1:0-746 GCF_000517525.1 Limulus polyphemus
CTTCTTATTGACAGTACACAGTATCGTTAAATCTTGTGTCTTTTTATTGATAGTACACAGTATTTATAAATCTTGTGTCTTCTTATTGACAGTACACAGTATTGTTAAATCTTGTGTCTTTTTATTGACAGTACACAGTATCGTTAAATCTTGTGTATTCTTATTGACAGTACAATGTATCGTTAAATCTTGTGTCTTCTTATTGACAGTACACAGTATCGTTAATATATTGTGTCTTCTTATTGACAGTACACAGTATCGTTAAACCTTGTGTCTTCTTATTGACAGAACACAGTATCGTTAAAACTTGTGTCTTCTTATTGACAGTACACTGTAGAGTTAAATCTCTTGTCTTCTTATTGACAGTACACAGTATCGTTAAATCTTGTGTCTTCTTATTGACAGTATACAGTATCGTTAAATCTTGTGTCTTTTTATTGATAGTACATAGTAGTGCTAATTCGTGTGTCTTCTTATTGATAGTACACAGTATTGTTAAATCTTTTGTCTTCTTATTGACAGTACACAGTATTGTTAAATCTTGTTTCTTCTTATTGAAAGTACACAGTATCGTTAAATCTTGTGTCTTCTTATTGACAGTACACAGAATTGTTCATTCTTGTGTCTTCTTATTGACTTTAACGATACTGTGTACTAAGACACAAGACTTATTGATAGAACACAGTATTTACAAGATTTATGAAGACGTCAATAAACTGTGTACTCAAGAATGAACAATTTGTCTT
>NW_013788129.1:0-1254 GCF_000517525.1 Limulus polyphemus
TAATAACACAAGTCAAAAGAACTTTCAAGGTATTCTTACTTTCTGTTAACTAAAACACTGGAGGAACTATTATTTAAAACAAAAGACAAGTTTACTGCTGATCTATCACAGGACTTACTTCATTATATATGTGGTGTAAGTTTAATGAATTCTTTATAAAAGTCAATTAATTAGTAATAGTCTGATGTGTTATTACAAGTATATTACATAAACTAGCCTGTTTAAAAATAACCACATTTAATGTTCTGTACATAACAAATATAAACTTACTGTGTACTGGTTATGATATTGGATTCATGGTTGCTCCAAGTCTGAAAGTAAAAGGATTTATTAATAAATTAATTGTTTTTACTCTATTCCATCTTTAAGATGTTACTGATATAAGTTGTCGGCCTTTTTAAGATATATACATTTCACGTTGATTTATTGTACTCCGAGATAAAAGATAAACTAATGGCGTTACAAGGAGTACATTAATGTTTAAACAGTTACAGATAGATACATCACTCTAAGAATTTTTATACGTGTACTGGACGTTGTTTACCATTTGAAAGACTTTAAACATTAGGATCGTACAGTATCATGGTTAGAGTTTGAACTATCAACCAACATTATGGTACTTATATATTACTTATATATGTATCAAGTAATGAGGAAAACAAAGTTATATAAGTACCATAATACTGTTTACTTATATATGTATCAAGTAATGAGGAAAACAAAGTAACAGTAAGTTCAAACTCTAACCATGATTTATATATGTATCAAGTAATGAGGAAAACAAAGTAACAGTATCATGGTTAGAGTTTAACTATCAACCAACATTATGGTACTTATATATGTATCAAGTAATGAGGAAAACAAGTACAGTATCATGGTTAGAGTTTGAACTATCAACCAACATTATGGTACTTATATAGACAGTGTCATGGTTAGAGTTTGAACTATCAACCAATATTATGGTACTTATATATGTATCAAGTAATGAGGAAAACAAAGTAACAGTATCATGGCTGGAGTTTGAATTATCAACCAACATTATGGTATTTCTATATGTATCAAGTAATGAGGAAAACAAAGTAACAATATCATGGTTAGAGTTTGAACTATCAACCAACATTATGGTACTTATATATGTATCAAGTAATGAGGAAAACAAAGTACAGTATCATGGTTAGAGTTTGAACTATCAACCAACATTACAGTACTTATATATGTATCAAGTTATGAGGAAAACAAAGTAACAGTATCATG
>NW_013788130.1:0-621 GCF_000517525.1 Limulus polyphemus
AAAAATATGAAATTTCAAGCAGACTAAAGACACAACCTACCTCCTTGAAATCTTGGTTCAAAAGAATGAGATGGCATCCTAACAATTTAAAACGGCTGAGAAAACCACTAGGGGGGACATCTCAGCAAATAGAAAAGATAAGAGGTTCTTATTTTATATTTGAGCTTGTCAATATCGTAATTTGAGTCCCTAATTCGTACAAAACTATAGACGTATTATTTTGACATCACAAACATCTAATTTGAACCAGTACTGCATTAACATGCCACGTGACACACAAAAATCAATGTTTAACTGATTTTTTTAATATTTACTTTTAAATTATGAAATTGAATGATATACAATACTAAAATTTGAATTATAATCTACAGTTTGATACCAAAACGTACTGACATAAATTAATGAATTAGTGATTATGTGATGAGATAGCTTTTGATTCTAACCTGTCTGGAAAGGGTTAACAAATACCACTAACTGACCAGCTCTAGTCAGAATTCAGACACAGATTCTTACCCTATGACACTATTCTCCAAACCTCCATTTAATGGGCTCTAATTACCTGCTCTGCAGGGTAATTTGTGTGCTAGTAATGCCACATAAATAAAGCATACAAGAATAGAC
>NW_013788131.1:0-929 GCF_000517525.1 Limulus polyphemus
AACAGGATGCCCACCTTATGAAGAGTTGCCTGAGAATGTGTCAGAGTTTGTGTAAGTGTTAGCGGAAAGGATGGATGATATTCACCATCAAGTGCGTTCAAACTTGAAAACGTCTGCTGATTCGATGAAGTTAACTTATGATAAAAAATCTACTGATGTCAGCTTTGTACCAGGAGACAAGGTATGGTTGTATAATCCCAGGAAGACCAAAGGGAAGTCTCCTAAGTTGTCTTCTCCATGTGAAGGCCAATATGACGTAGTGGATCGTCTCTCAGACGTGACTTTCTGGATAAAATGTGGTCGGCGAGGTAAGCCAAAAGTGGTGCATGCCAACAGGCTTTGGCATTATCATGGTCCAGGACATTTCAGTTGGAATGAAGTGAACAAACATGCTTACCTTTCAGACATGGGAGAGAAATTGTAATATGACAACCAGTTCCCCTATTCATTGGTAAAGAATAGTCCAATAGTTGGTAGTGGGTGGTGTTGACTAGCTGCTTTCCCTCTAGTCTCTCACTTCAGTATTAGGAATGGCTAGTGCAGCCATGCATAGCTTTGTACAAAATTCTAGAAACATACAAATTTTCTGTCTTATTCTTCTTTACCTTCTTTTAATTGTTTCATAATCTCTAGTAAAGTTGAAACCTCGCTTTTTGATCAGGTTTTCATCTTGAATTTAGTTAAGTTATTGTTTCTTTTCTGCAAAATAAACTCATTTCTGACACTAACGTTAAATAGCGTGCTCTGCTATTGGGTGAATTCTTATGGATTACTTGGTAAAAATAATACAAAGTCCAGTTCACATAATGATAAATTAATTTATTTCTTCAAGAAGTGAATAAATTTTGTTACAAGCTATATTTACTTGTATGCCTAGCTTCAAATACAAAAATTCAAATAACATTTAACAGAACTTTCAAGATCTAACA
>NW_013788132.1:0-628 GCF_000517525.1 Limulus polyphemus
AAAACGTCAATGTAGGACACACAGAATCGTTCAGAACATCAATGTAGGACACACAGAATTGCTCAAAACATCAATGTAGGACACACAGAATTGTTCAGAACATCCATGTAAGACTGAGCATTCACGAAGCCACGCACTGCGACAAGTGTACCTAGTCCATACCACGAGAAACACCTCCAGACCATGATACCCCCACATCGAAACTTCACTACGTCCATCAGAGTAGAAGAGCGTGTAGCATAACTCGTCGTTCCACATAACCGATTTCCATTGATCCACTGTACAGGTTCGGTATGCCTTGCCTCATTCCAATCGATGGTGTGCAATTGATTTCGTTATCAACGGCTTGTGGGCTGCAGCTCTTCCGTGAAAATTCATGGCATGCAGCTCTCGCCGTGTCGTGGTAACATTTACAGGATTGTCTGTGGCTGCTAGCATCTCCAAACACAGATTCTCTAGGGTCTGATGGTGAGATGAGGTAACCAGCCTTTTCAAGTTGTTTCTTGGGCTCATTGTCACCTGTGAAATTCCATTTCTTCAGCACGTTGCCAATTGTCGACCTGGGAATGTTTAATTGTTGCGCAATAGCACGTACAGACATTTTCTCCAGCTGACATTCAACTACCCA
>NW_013788133.1:0-947 GCF_000517525.1 Limulus polyphemus
ACAAGTAAGACTAAAGATGAGTATGGTGGTTACAAATTCGGTAACTAGAGTTACACCTAGGTATTCGTGGAGTTATTGTACCAAATAACGCTACAGATGAGTATGGTGGTTACAAACTCGGTAAATAGAGTTACACATAGGTTTTCGTGGAGTTGTTGTACCAAATAACTCTAAAGATAAGTATGGTGGTTAGAAATTCGGTAACTAGAGTTACACCTAGGTGTTCATGGAGTAGTAGTACCAAGTAATGCTAAAGACGAATAGGTTGGTTATAAATTCAGTAACTAGTGTTACGCCTAATTGTTCATGGAGTAGTTGTACCAAGTAAGGCTAAAGATGAATTTGGTGGTTATAAATTGGGTAACTGGAGTGACACCTCATTGTTCATAAAGTAGTTGTACCAAGTAAGGCTAAAGATGAGAATGGTGGTTATAAATTCTGTAACTAGAGTTACAGAAAGGTGTTCATCGAGTACTTGTACCAAGTAGAGCTAAAGATGAGTATGGTGGTTATAAATTCGGTAACTAGAGTTACACCTTGGTGTTCGTGGAGCTGTTGTACCAAATAACGCTAAAGATGAGTATGGTGGTTATAAATACGGTAACCATAGTTACACCTAGGTGTTCATGGAGCTGTTGTACCAAATAACGCTAAAGATGAGTATGGTGGTTATAAATACGGTAACCATAGTTACACCTAGGTGTTCATGGAGTTGTTGTACCAAATAACGCTAAAGATGAGTATGAGGTTACACATTCAGTAACTAGAGTTATACCTAGGTGTTCAAAGAGTAGTTGTACCAAGTAAGGCTAAAGATGAGTATGGTGGTTATACATTCGGAAACTAGAGTTACACCTAGGTGTTCATGGAGTAGTTGTACCAAGTAAGGCAAAAGATGAATATGGTGGTTATAAATTCTGTAACTAGAGTTACAACTAAGTGTTCAT
>NW_013788134.1:0-754 GCF_000517525.1 Limulus polyphemus
CAGGAAATCTGAGTTATAAGATCTTTTAGTATTTTATAATGATTCAAGACACAAGGAATACAGGAAATCTGAGTTATAAGATCTGTTAGTATTAGACAATGATTCAAGACACAAGGAATAAAGGAAACCTGAGTTATGAGATCTGTTCGTATTGGACAATGATTCAAGACACAAGGAATACAGGAAATGTGATTTATAAGATCTATTCGTATTGGACAATGATTCAAGACACGGAGAATAAAGAAAATCTGAGTTATAAAGTCTATTAGTATTGTACAATGATTCAAGACACAACGAATACAGGAAATCTGAGTTATAAGATCTGTTAGCATTGAACAAGGATTCAAGACAGAAGGAATACAGGAAATATTAGTTATCACATCTGTACGTATTGTACAATGATTCAAGACACAACCAATAAAGAAAATGAGTGTAAAATCTGTTGGTATTGGATAATGATTCAAGACACAAGGAATAAAGGAAATCTGAGTTATAAGATCTTTTAGTATTGGACAATGATTCAAGACACAGGGAATAAAGGAAATCAGAATAATAGGATCTTTTAGTATTGTACAATGATTTAAGACACAAGGAATAAAGGAAATCAGAGTTATAAGATCTGTTAGTATATTCCTTGTGTCTTGAATCATTGTCCAACAGGAAATCTGAGTTATAATATCTGTTCATATTTAACAATGATTCAAGACACAAGGAATAAAGGAAATCTGAGTTATGAGATCTGTTCGTATTGGAC
>NW_013788135.1:0-628 GCF_000517525.1 Limulus polyphemus
TAAGCACTTAAAGTGGGCAAGAATCAATGTGAAACATGGGAATTGACCATTGAATGAAGAAAAATACGTTGTAAACGAATGCCAGGTGAAAATACAGCTGATGCTGGATTGACTGCTGAACAGGAAATTTATCGCATCAAGAAAGATGTTATTGATTGCTTTATTACAGAAATAACAGGAAGATTTTTCTCGCTTACTAGATTTAGATTCACGGTTTGGATTTGTACTCGATGTGCAAAATATTGTTTCTGGAGATTTCGAAGACAAAAAATTGCAAAAAAAAAATGTTTTGACCTAGCAAAGAGCTATTCAAGTGATATTGATGGACCAGAATTGTACAGAGAAATTAAAGACTGTAGAATGTTGATAAGTAAAAAAACACAGACCGATTTTCCTGTACCAATGGTTGCAACTGATTTGCTAACATTTATAATTTCATATGGTGAAGATGTTTTCCCAAATTTAAGATTTACATTGCTGATTTTGTTAACAATTTGGGTTTCTATTGCTAGTTGTGAAAGGTCCTTCAGCAAGCTGAAATTAATTCTTACATACTTGAGATCCTCAATGACTCAAGAAAGACTTAGTAACTTGGCAATATTAAGTATTGTTACGTCTCCGTTTGTTA
>NW_013788136.1:0-628 GCF_000517525.1 Limulus polyphemus
GGTCCTTTTCAGAGCCTGAGATCTACGGATCCAATAGCCGAAAAGTTTATGTGGGGGAAACCGGAGTACCCAGAGAAAACCACTTTCACTGAATAGGTGCCGAATAAATATAGGTGCTCAGTGCCCAGAGCTGGAAATGAAGTGGTAAGTTATTGCATATATATATACTGAAGTACGGATACGTAAAACCCACTTATGTCGTGATGTTATTGATCATGTTTAATGGGGAAATATATCTGACCCAAGAAGCTGCAGTTGACGCGATCAGGCAAATTCTTGTGTTTGTTTGTTCCCTGTTGATGTATGTATGTAATAACGAGTAGCGAGTTTAATAAAGCGTTTTTTTAAGAAAGGTAGTTCGCCCAGTGGACAGAGATATTCCGTTGGAGTGAAATTTGGAAGTCTATGAGCTATTTTGATTGCTTTATTCTGAAGAATCTGTATTCTGCTGTTTTCATAAAACATGCGTTACCGTAGTCGAAAAGGGATCTAATGAAAGCTTTATAAATTGCAATAATGGTTTTGGTGGAGCAACTATTGTTAATGTTGATGTAGTTGATTCTGACACTGGTTCTACCGATGGCCGCGTTAAAGTGCTTACACCAGGATAAGTTTTATGAAAAGGAAC
>NW_013788137.1:0-627 GCF_000517525.1 Limulus polyphemus
CACACCGTAAAGCTTCTGTATGGCTTCTGGTACTCCTTCGTGATTTAACCTTTGGCCATCCAGCTTTCCTGTCACATAGACACTGTGTGTGCTTGGCATTTTACACCTAGCTGTTGGGACTTTCAAGATGGGGGCTGGTGGGCGTTGCTCAACATCAACCACTATTGGTCTCCTTGAGGCCGACTTGTTGGTAATATTCTTCCTACACTGGCTCCTCAAATGTCCTTGCTCCCCACAGTTCCAACAGCCTTTCTGGGTAGCAGCCTTTCCTGCTGTATCATCTCCCCTGTGCTGAAGTTTCCAACATTGAGCTCTCTTGTGCCCAGGTTTGTTACAGTGCCAGCAAAATCCCTCAAACCTCTCTGAAAGCTGACCTTTTCTGGCCTTGAATCCAGATGACTGTACCAAACTTGGTACCTCTGTGCTGGACTTAACGTAGAATTCAAATTCAAGAGCTCTGGCCATTGCATCCTGCATGGTAGAGGGGTGTGCTTACTTCACTTGTATCTTAAGTTGTGGACTGTCCAAGGCATCTACGAACTGATCCCTCAGCAACAACTTGAGGAGATCGGGTGGTGCAGTTGGGTAGGCCTTGTGTGCCATGCTTTCCAAGTCCTGAGCCAGCTC
>NW_013788138.1:0-659 GCF_000517525.1 Limulus polyphemus
CAATGTCACTATTCATTTTATAACTATAAAGTATCGTGATTATTTTAAATATTGTTACGACAGCGGAAGTCACGTGACGCTAGTAACACGTCATTGGCTTCTAGAAATGTCCTGTTCCTTCATGAATGCTCTAGCGTTTACTAGGTATGCGTTAGTCTTGTAGATATAAGACGGTCACAACGTGACGGAACAATGTGTGTAATTGAACTGAGTATTGTTGAGTCGAGCACGTGAGACGTGCGTTGAGAATTATAGCGTTTGTTATAGCGCGACTGTTGAAATTAAGTTTATCACAAAGTTATATTCAGAAAGAATAAACCAGTTTTATTTAAGAAAGGACTTCTATCGGTAAAGTTTCTTCGGAAAGAATTTTTACGGAAAATTAACTAACGAACGGAGACGTAACAATATATATATAAAACAAAATTTTAGGTTTAAGGTAGTTGCATGTACACATCTTAACTCGTTTAACAATACATCTTTATAATACAGTATAAATATATTATAAGTATATCACAGCTCTCTTTATCAAGTGGCCATTAGGAAACAAAAGTTTTGTGACGCAGCTTTAAATCATGTTCTGCAAGATCCAAGATCATGATTCAAAGCTTGCCCAAAATTGTACAAATTCAGTTAGTTATATTGTTGTATTTCAGTTC
>NW_013788139.1:0-2613 GCF_000517525.1 Limulus polyphemus
ACTCTAGTTACCGAATTTATAACCACTTTACTCATTTTTATCGTTATTTGGAACAACAACTCAACGAACACCTAGGTGTAACTCTAGTTACAAAATATATAAACAACATACTCATCTCTAGCCTTACTTGGTACAACTACTCCATGAACAACTAGGTGTAACTTTAGTTACCGAGTATGGTGGTTATGAATTCTGTAACTAGAGTTACACTTAAGTGTTCATGGAGTAGTTGTACCAAGTAAGGCTAAAAATGAGTATGGTGGTTATAAATTATGTAACTAGAGTTACACCTAAGTGTTCATGGAGTAGTTGTACCAAGTAATCCTAAAGATGAGTATGGTGGTTATAAATTCCGTAACGATAGTTACACCTAGGTATTTATGGAGTAGTTGCACCAAGTAAGGTTAAAGATGAGTATGGTGGTTATAACTTCGTCTTTAGCCTTATTTGGTACAACTACTCCATAAACACCTAGGTGTAACTCTAGTTACCGAATTTATAACCACCATATTCATCTTTAGTCTTACTTTGTACAACTACTCCATGAACACTTAGGTGTAACTCTAGTTACACAATTTATAACCACCATACTCATCTTTAGCGTTATTTGGTACAACAACTCCACGATCACCTGGATGTAACTCTAGTTACAGAATTTATAACCACCATTCTCATCTTAAGCCTTACTCGGTACAACTACTCCATGAACACTTCGGTGTCACTTTATTTAACGAATTTATAACCACCAAATTGTACCAAGTAAGGCTAAAGATGAACTACTCTATGAACACTTAGGTGTAACTCTAGTTACAGAATTTATAACCACCATACTCATCTTTAGCCTTACTTGGTACAACTACACCATGAACAATTTGGTGTAACTCTAGTTACTTTATTTATAACCAACATACTCGTCTTTAGCCTTACTTTTTACAACTGGTACCAAGTAAGGCTAAAGATGAGTATGGTGGTTATAAATTCAGCAACTAGAGTTAAACCTAAGTGTTCATGGAGTAGTTGTACCAAGTAAGACTAAAGATGAGTATAGTGGTTATAAATTCTGTAATTAGAGTTACACCTAGGTGTTCATGGAGTAGTTGTACCAAGTAAGGCAAAATATGAGTATGGTGGTTATAAATTCTGTAACTAGAGTCACACCTAGGTGTTCATGGAGTAGTTGTACCAAGTAAGGCAAAAGATGAGTATGGTGGTTATAAATTCGGTAACTAGAGTTACACCTAGGTGTTCGTGGAGCTGTTGTACCAAATAACGCCAAAGATGACTATGGTGGTTATAAGTTCGGTAACTACATATGTGTTCGTGGAGTTGTTTTACCAATTAAGGCAAAAGATCAGTATGGTGGTTATAAATTCGGTAACTAGAGTTACACCTAGGTATTCGTGGAGTTGATGTACCAAATAACTCTAAAGATGAGTATGGTGGTTAGAATTTCGGTAGCTAAAGTTACACCTAGGTGTTCATGGAGTAGTTGTACCAAGTAAGGCTAAAGACGAATAGAATGGTTATAAATTCAGTAACTCGAGTTAAACCTAGGTGTTCATGGAGCAAGGCTAAAGATGAGTATGGTGGTTATAAATTCGGTAACTAGAGTTACACCTAGGTGTTCATGGAGTAGTTGTACCAAGTGAGGCTAAAGATGAATATGGTGGGTATAAATTCGGTAACTAGAGTTACACCTAAGTATTCATGGAGTAGTTACTTGGTACAACTACTCCATCAACACCTAGGTGTAACTCTAGTTTCCGAATGTATAACCACCATACTCATCTTTAGTCTTACTTGGTACAACTACTCTTTAAACACCTAGGTGTAACTCTAGTTACTGAATGTGTAACCCCATACTCATCTTTAGCGTTATTTGGTACAACCTGTAATTAGAGTTACACCTAGGTGTTCATGGAGTAGTTGTACCAAGTAAGGCAAAAGATGAGTATGGTGGTTATAAATTCGGTAACTAGAGTTACACCTAGGTGTTCGTGGAGCTGTTTTACCAAATTACGCCAAAGATGAGTATGGTGGTTATAAGTTCGGTAACTACATAGGTGTTCGTGGAGTTGTTGTACCAAGTAAGGCTAAAGATGAGTATGGTGGTTATAAATTCAATAACTAGAGTTACACCTACGTGTTCGTGGAGTTCTCTAATTACAGAATTTATAACCACTATACTCATCTTTAGTCTTACTTGGTACAACTACTCCATGAACACTTAGGTGTAACTCTAGTTACCGAATTTATACCCACCATATTCATCTTTAGCCTCACTTGGTACAACTACTCCATGAACACTTAGGTGTCACTCTAGTTACCGAATTTATAACCACCATACTCATCTTTAACCTTACTTGGTACAACTACTCCATGAACACTTAGGTGTAACTCTAGTTACCGAATTTATACCCACCATATTCATCTTTAGCCTCACTTGGTACAACTACTCCATGAACACTTATGTGTAACTCTAGTTACCGAATTTATACGCACCATATTCATCTTTAGCATCACTTGGTACAACTACTCCATCAACAACAAGGTGTAACTCTAGTTTCCGAATGTATAACCACCATACTCATCTTTAGTCTTACTTGGTACAAC
>NW_013788140.1:0-1451 GCF_000517525.1 Limulus polyphemus
ATTCCTTGTGTCTTGAATCATTTTCCAATATGAACAGATTTTATAACTCTGATTTCCTTTATTCCTTGTGTCTTGAATCATTATCCCATATAAATAGATCTTATAACTCTGATTTTTTTATTTCTTGTGTCTTGAATCATTGTCCAATACTAACAGATCTTATAACTCTGATTTCCTGTATTTCTTGTGTCTTGAATCATTGTCCAATACGAACAGATCTTATAACTCAGATTTCCTGTATTCCTTGTGTGTTGAATCATTGTCCAATATGAACAGATCTTATAACTCCGATTTCCTTTATTCCTTGTGTCTTGAATCATTGTCCAATACTAACAGATCTTATAACTCTGATTTTCTTTATTCAGTGTGTCTTGAATCATTATCCAATACTATCAGATCATACAACTCTGATTTCCTGTATTCCTTGTGTCTTGAATCATTTTCCAATACTAACAGATCTTATATCTCTGATTTCCTTTATTCCTTTTGTCTTGAATCATTGTCCAAAAGAACAGATCTTACAACTCAGATTTCCTTTATTCCTTGTGTTTTGAATCATTATCCAATACGAACAGATTTTATAACTCAGATTTCCTTTATTCCTTGTGTCTTGAATTTATCCCATATGACACAAGGAATAAAGGAAATCAGAGTTATAAGATCTATTAATTCTGTTCGTATTGGACAATGATTTAGGACACAAAGAATACAGGAAATCAAAGATATAAGGTCTGTTCATATTGGACAATGATTCAAGTCACAAAGAATAAAGGACATCAGAGTTATAAGATCTGTTCGTATTCGATAATGATTGAAGACACAAGCAATAAAGGAAATCAGAGTTGTAAGAGCTGTTCGTATTGGACAATGATTCAAGACACAAGGAATAAAGGAAATCAGAGTTGTAATATCTTTTAGTATTGGACAATGATTCAAGACACAAGGAATAAAGGAAATCATAGTTGTTGGATCTGTTAGTATTGTACAATGATTCAAGACACAAGGAATAAAGGAAATCTAAGTTATAAGATTTGTTAGTATTGGATAATGATTCACGACGCAAGGAATACTTGAAATATTAGTTATAAGATCTGTTCGTATTGGACAATGATTCACGACACAAGGAATACCGGAAATCTGAGTTATAAGATCTGTTCTTATTGGACAATGGTTCAAGACACAAGAAATACAGGAAATCAGAGTTATAAGATCTGTTAGTATTGGACAATGATTCAAGAATAACTCAGATTTCCTTCATTCCTTGTGTCTTGAATCATTATGCAACACTAACAGATCTTATAACTCTGATTTCCTTTATTACTTGTGTCTTGAATCATTAGTCCAATACTAACAGATCCTATAACTATGAGTTATAAGATCTTTTAGTATTGGACAATGATTCAAGACACAGATTTCCTTTATTCCTTGTGTCTTGAATCATTGTCCAATAC
>NW_013788141.1:0-628 GCF_000517525.1 Limulus polyphemus
CCAAGTTAAGGCTAAAGATGAGTATGGTGGTTATAAATTCGGTAACTATAGTTACACCTAGGTGTTCATGTAGTAGTTGTGCCAAGTAAAGCTAAAGATGAGTATGGTGGTTACAAGTTCTGAAACTAGAGTTACACCTAGGTGTTTATGGAGTAGTTGTACCAAGTAAGGCTAAAGATGAGTATAGTGGTTATAAATTCTGTATCTAGAGTTACACTTAGGTTTTCATGGAGTAGTTGTTCCAAGTAAGGCTAAAGATGAGTATGGTGGTTATAAATTCGGTAAGTAGAGCTACACCTAGGGGTTCGTGGAGTAGTTTAACCAAATAACGCTAAAGATGAATATGGTGGTTATAAATTCGGTAACTAGAGTTACACCTAGGTGTTCATGAAGTAGTTGTGCCAAGTAAGGCTAAAGATGAGTATGGTGGTTATAAATTCGGTAACTAGAGTTACATCTAGGTGTTCTTGGAGTTGTTGTACCAAATAACGCTAAAGATGAGTATGGGTTACACATTCAGTAACTAGAGTTACACCTAGGTGTTGATGGAGTAGTTGTACCAAGTAAGGCTAAAGATGAGTATGGTGGTTATAAATTGGTAACTAGAGTAACACCTAGGTGTTCATGG
>NW_013788142.1:0-630 GCF_000517525.1 Limulus polyphemus
GTTGGGCATCCTGCTAACAGATCTACTGGCAACCGAAGTTCCCAACCAAACATCAACTTTCCTGGAGTGTATCCAGTGGCTTCATGCTCTGCTGTCCTATAGGCCATCAACAGTGGAGGGAGTAAGACAACCCAGTAATCTTGGCGGCTATTACAAAACTTTGCCAATTCTTGTCCCAGTGTCCAGTTGTACTTTTCTATCACCCCATCAGACTGTGTCTTTCATATGCCAAACAACTTCAGCATTCATAGAACGCAGCTCACTCAAAGTTACGGCCTTGATCTGAATGCAGTTCATATAGCATACCAAGTCTGAAGAAGAAATCACTAAGAGCCGAAGCTGATTTGGTATTGCATATGCCTCAAGCCACTTGGTGAAATAATCCATCACCACACAAATGTACCTGCAAGGCACATGATTTTAGAAAATCAATTATTGGCTTCAAATCTTGATATTTCTCCTGCTCTGTTTTATACCTTTATATCTATACCTGGTTCCATTTCAAATCATCAACTCCGTCAGTCACTTTGCCTTCAGCTTGATGACACCTAGTTAGTCGACCTCTCTTTTAACAGTTACCGGAATTTGGCTTTTGTTGTTCCCAAACGTCATTTTATCCAAATTAATTAC
>NW_013788143.1:0-628 GCF_000517525.1 Limulus polyphemus
TCCCTCAGCACCAACCACTACTGGTTTCCTGAAGCTGACTTATTGGTGGTATTCTTCTTACACTAGCTCCTCATTTGTCCTTGCTCTCCACAGTTCCAACAGCCTTTCTGGGTAGCAGCCTTTCCTGCTGTGGCATTTCCCCTGTGTTGAAGTTTCCAGCATTGAGCCTCCCTTGTGCCCAGGTTTATTACAGTGCCAGCAAAGTCCCTCAAACCTCTCTGAAACTGCCCTTTTCTGGCCTTGAATCCTGACGACTGTACCAACCATCTTACCTCTGTGCTGGACTTAACGTAGGATTCAAATTAAAGAGCTCTGGCCATTGCATCCTGCATAGTAGAGGGATGTGCTTGCTTTACTTGTAACTTTAGTTGTGGACTGTCCAAGGCATCTACAAACTAATCCCTCAGCAACAACTTGAGGAGATCGGGTAGTGCAGTTGGGTAGGCCTTGTGTGCCATACTTTCCAAGTCCTGTGCCAGCTCTTGCAGGCTCTCCCCTTTAGCACGGACTCTAGTCCTAAACCTAGGCCTGTAGACTTCAGACTGATTTTGGGTTCCGTACCTGAGTTCTAGAGCCGCTACCAGTGCTCTATAGTTGTGTCTGTCGTCTGCTGTCAACTGTCCAAGTA
>NW_013788144.1:0-628 GCF_000517525.1 Limulus polyphemus
TTCAATTACTCACTACCTACACACACATTACCTTCCCGTCACGTTGTCACTCTCTTTTATATACCAGACTACCCTATATCTAGTAAATACTAGAGCATTCGCCAAGGTACGGGATAGTTCCAGAAACGTGGCGTCACACTAGTCATGTGACTCGCTGACGCAACACTGCCCCCTCCTTAATATTGTTCGTCCCGAACAATAACCACATATAATAAACCAATAACAATAACTTAATTAAAATGTACAGAATTACAAACACAAAATTACAATTCAACAAAGTCTCTTAATTTTACGGGACGTATCTTCTTCCGTACTGGTCTCCGTCTCATTGGCTTCTGCTTCATGTGGGGTTCATCCGCTTCATCAGTAAATGTCCCATCATCGATAACAGTCACATCAGTGGTAGTAACTTCACCAAGAACTTCACCGTTTCCCTTCTCAAAACTGAGTAGAGTTTCTTCTTCGACGGTGGCTTCTTCAGGTGGCACGTCTTCAGCAGCGTCATTTGTTCTGTTGTCCACTTCGTCCCAACTGAAATGTCCTGGACCGTGATAACACCAAAGCCTGTTGGCATGCACCACTTTTGGCTTACCTCGCCGACCACATTTTACCCGGAAAGTCACGTCTG
>NW_013788145.1:0-606 GCF_000517525.1 Limulus polyphemus
GGGGGAAGGGGCCAAGATGCCACTAAAAGCGTAATTGTAGGGCTTTTTGACAATTACTCCATGGTATTTCGGACACTTTACATGGGATTTGGTAAAAAGATACTTTCTTTACAGAAGTCCCAAGCAGATATCATAGGCAGTTTTTGAATTTTTGTCTTTTGCTCAATTTGTCAGCGGGAAAAAAGCACAATTTGGAATTGTCCGTGAACTATTCACTTGTATGTCAACCAACTGACATGGACTTTAGTAAAGATACCTTCTTACAGGTCCCAAGCAGTGATATAGATAATTTGTTGTTTTTTTTCTTTATGATTAAGGATTTTGTGGGATCAAAGGTCAAACAACTAAAAGTGTATATTTTGTCTCCTCTGCGATTATATTTACAACATAAAATTAGTTAGGGTTATATTTTAGTCCAATACGCTCAGACACTTTTTACTTTTTTCGATTTAGTCCTTTTTAAGGATTTTATGTGAAACAACCCAAAAGTCTATATTTTGGTTTCCTGAACAACAATTGAGATGAAAATTGGCGCAAATATAAATGTTCATGTGCCCTACACATTGACAATAAAAATGTTGGCCTTGCCCATTTTTATTAATTATA
>NW_013788146.1:0-896 GCF_000517525.1 Limulus polyphemus
ACTTAAAATAAACCAATAACAATAACTTAATTAAAATGTACAGAATTACAAACACAAAATTGCAATTAAACAAAGTCTCTTAATTTTACGGGACGCATCTTCTTCCATACTGGTCTCCTTCTCATTGGCTTCTGCTTCATGTGGGGTTCATCTGATTCTTCAGTAAATGTCCCATCATCGGTAACAGTCACATCAGTGGTTGTAACTTCACCAAGAGCTTCACAGTTTCCCTTCTCAAAACTGAGTAGTTTCTTCTTTGACGGTGGCTTCTTCAGGTGTCACATCTTCAGCAGCATCATTTGTTCCGTTTTCCACTTCGTCCCAACTGAAATGTCCTGGACCGTGATAATGCCAAAGCCTGTTGGCATGCGCCACTTTTGGCTTACCTGGCCGACCACATTTTATCCGGAAAGACACGTCTGAGATACGATCCACTATGTCATATGGGCCTTCCCATGGAGAAGACAACTTATGAGACTTCCCTTTGGTCTTCTTGGGATTATACAACCATACCTTGTCTCCTGGTACAAAGCCGACTTCAGTAGATCTATTATCATAAGTTAACTTCATCGAATCAGCAGACGTTTAAGTTTGAATGCACTTGATGGTGGATATCATCCATCCTTTCCTATAACACTTTCACAAACTCTGACACATTCTCAGGCAACTCTTCATAAGGTTGGCGTCCTGTTAACAGATCCACTGGCAACCAAAGTTCCCGACCAAACATCAACTTTGCTGGAGTGTATCCAGTGGTTTCATGCTCTGCTGTCCTATAGGCCATTACAGTGGAGGGAGTAAGACATCCCAGTCATCTTGATGGCTATTCTTTCCATTGGTGCACCAACTTCATACAACTTCATTGGAGCACGTCCCTTATGCTTGGGTCCACTTTT
>NW_013788147.1:0-626 GCF_000517525.1 Limulus polyphemus
ACCTGGCAAATGGTTATACCAAGGAAGTTACGGGAAGTTATGTTGCGTCGTCGATCACATGATAATTTAACAGGAGGACATCTCGGAATTAGGAAGACATTGAGTCATCTACGACAAAGATTTTATTGGAAAGGTATGAGACAAGATGTGGAAGAATGGTGCAGGATCTCCAGTACATGTTGTGCTAAAAGGGGACCCAATCATAAGGGACGTGCTCCAATGAAGTTATATCAAGTGGATGCACCAATGGAAAGAGTAGCCGTCGACATTGCTGGTCCTCTGCCCCAAGCTCGTGCTGGAAACAAGTACTTTTGTGTGGTGATGCATTATTTCACCAAGTGGCCTGAGGCATATGCAATACCAAATCAGGAAGCTACAGCTGTTGCTTCGGCTATTAGAGATTTCTTCTTCAGATTTGGTATGCCATATGAACTGCATTCAGATCAAGGCCGTAACGTTGAATCAGCTGTGTTCCAAGAATGCTGCAAGTTGTTTGGCATCCGAAAGACCAGGACAATGCCACTGCACCCACAGTCTGATGGGATGGTAGAAAAGTACAACTGGACATTGGGACAGGAATTGGCAAAGTTTTGTAATAGATGACTGGGATGTCTTACTCCCTCCAC
>NW_013788148.1:0-626 GCF_000517525.1 Limulus polyphemus
CTATTATTATTTCCCTCCTGTGGCACAGCGGTATGTCTGCAGAATTACAACGATTTTCGATACCCGTGGTGGGCAAAGCACAGATAGCCCATTTTGTAGTTTTGTTCTTAAACTACAAACAAACTCGAAAAAGGTTTTATGACATTTTAGCTAAAAGATATCATGGAGAAAGAAAGTAAGACTATTTTATTTATTCACATCTTGTGTATTCTGATGATTTTATATTTTAATTTGTACATAACCTCTGTATTTACAGGTATTTGTTAATGTTTTTTCTTAAGCCTAAATTTTTAATGTTTATAGTTACAATATTTTCATTGCTTTATCTGCTATTTATTATTTTAACCTAAATTAGTTGTAAATATAACTTTTCCTCACATTCATTGTCTCACTTTATGATATTTATATTTGAGTTCCGAGTGTCTTCATTGATTTTGTAAGGAATTCCATGTCACACTAGCACAACATGGCTGATTAACCTTCACATTAAAATACGTAATATTCCATGTCACACTTGCACAACATGGCTGATTAATCTTCACATTAAAATACGTAATATTCCACGTCACATTTGTACAACATGGCTGATCAACCTTCACATTAAAATACGTAATATTCCACGTCAC
>NW_013788149.1:0-627 GCF_000517525.1 Limulus polyphemus
AATGTGACGGTCAATCCCACTATTCGTTGGTAAAAGAGTAGCCCAAGAATTGGTGACGGGTGGTGATGACTAGCTGCCTTCCCTCTAGTCTTACACTGCTATATTATAGACGGCTAGCGCAGATAGCCCTCGTGTAGCTTTGCGCGAAAGTCAAAACAAACAAACAATTTACAATAACAATTATTACAAATAATTACAAATTATTACAAAACAATGATTTATAAATAAAAGTTTCACAAACTTACAAACAATATAAAATATTCTTTCTAGTCTGAAACTTCCTTGATATCTTATCGAGGGTTTACGATGAGCGAATTGATGTAAGTACGATTCGCCGGGAAGCTAGCTAGGTTTGTCTCCTTGGCCACACAAGCTGTTTTCCACCGTTGAAGTTAAGTAATGTTTTTGTAATGTCCGACGAGAATCCACTGAAGTTAAACGATTTGTGACGTTAGAAATTTATAAATATTCCTGGCCAAATATCTTAAGTTTTCCGGTTGATAAGCGTTATAAAAATCACACTTATAGCTTTCGAAGTTTATAGCACACTATCTATATTTATAGGCGTGGGAACGTTTTCTGGAAAATTCAGTCTTACGTAACAATACAAGTTTACGTATATACATA
>NW_013788150.1:0-627 GCF_000517525.1 Limulus polyphemus
AAATCACAGTGATTCACAAACTTTACTTACGGTGCCTACTGTTCGCTTGACTACATTATCTATTTCTTCAATCTATCTATACCTCTTCAATCGCATTCGTTTTTCTCGCTAGGCTTATATACTAAAAATGAGGACGTCTCGAACAAATTAGAGTTGCCAGGAAAATTCATGATCCTTCGAGAAACTCCAGCGTGCATGCTCCCAGCGTCGCGTGACTTCCGTTGTTGTAATACTGCCCCTTCCTTAGTATTGTTCGTCCCGAACAATAGCCACTTACATTTAACCAATAGATAATTAACAATAACTTAATTAAATGGTCAGAATTTACAAACACAGAATTAAAATGCAACAAAGTCTCTTAATTTTACAGGGCGTATCTTCTTCCGTACTGGTCTATGTCTCATTGGCTTCTGCTTCACGTGGGGTTCATCTGCTCCATCGGAAAATATCCCATCCCATTATCGGTAACAGTCACATCAGTGGTAGTAACTTCATTAACGGTTTCACTGTCTTCCTTCTTAAAACTGGGTAGAGTTTCTTCTTCGACAGTAGCTTTTTCAGGTGACACGTCTTCAGCAACGTCATTTGTTCCGTTGTTCACTTCATTCCAACTGAAATGTCCTGGAC
>NW_013788151.1:0-628 GCF_000517525.1 Limulus polyphemus
GTGAACTATAAGTCTCCAGTGGGGGCTTTTCAAGCTTGTGTATGTTAGGTAGGATGTAAAACAAGGATGATCTTGGTTCTTTTGTGAACTATACACTGAGTGGTCACAAGTAAATGGACACCTAATTTTTCGTTATTTAACTGATTTATGCTAACTAATTTGGGTTCATAGAGCACTATATAAATGAAAAATGGTCCGCACACTAATTACCTTGTGCTACAACATGCCTAGAACTCAAGGTTCTCTCGAACTGTCAGATTTTGTTAGAGGAAGGATAGTTGGTCAAGCAGATGGTGGAATAAGTCAGCGGCAAATTTCGCAGAATTTGGGACAGTCAACAGAATCATCGTGCAGTTCAGGAAACAACTGAGCAGCGTCTGGGTCGTCCTGGTCCATCGGAGAGGACAAAAAGGGCTGTCAAGAGGAGCATCGAAATGGATCCCAGATTAACGACTGCAGAAGTGGCCAATGTTGGTGGGATGAGCCCGAAATCTGTTCCACGGATTCTCAACAGATTGGGTTATCGTTGCAGAGCAGGTAGACGGAAGCCCTTATTAAGACCTACCAATGTAGTCAGACGAAAGAAGTGGGCATATGATATGATGACCAAGCCTCTGGACTTTTGGAA
>NW_013788152.1:0-625 GCF_000517525.1 Limulus polyphemus
CGTCATAGGTGTATGTAGTACAGGAGTAAGTTAGCAACACGTACAGCTGTCCTCAGAGATGTATGTGGTGCAGGAGTAAGTCAACAACGCGTACAGCAGCTGTCGTCATAGGAGTATGTGGTACAGGAGTAAGTTAACAACACGTACAGCTGTCCTCAGAGATGTATGTGGTGCAGGAGTAAGTCAACAACGCGTACAGCAGCTGTCGTCATAGGTGTATGTGGTGCACCAAGTGTACAGTTTCTGAAATGTGCGTCGTCACAAAATAATTGTTTCCATGCGTAGCTTAGTGACTTTCTAACTAATTATTGCAACAAAAGAGAAACATTCTGTGAAACACTAACACGACTTGGGAAAATCTATGTATGTGTAAAAACACTAACACGACTTTGGAAAATCTGTGTGTGTGTAAAAACTAACACGACTTTGGACAATCTGTGTGTGTGTGTAAAAACACTAACACGACTTGGGAAAATCTGTGTGTGTGTAAAAACACTAACACGACTTGGGAAAATCTGTGTGTGTGTAAAAACACTAACATGACTTGGGAAAATCTGTATGTGTGTGTGTGTAAAAACACTAACACGACTTGGGAAAATCTGTATGTGTGTGTGTGTAAAAACAC
>NW_013788153.1:0-802 GCF_000517525.1 Limulus polyphemus
CTGGCCCTTAAAAAATGTGATTAAGTAACAGATCTATTGAAATCATGCACGAATGTAAGTTATTTTCTCCTAATAAACCTGTAGTTCAACTTCTGAAATTTTCTTATAAAATTACTGTCTTTGTTACACCAATAATATATAGAACAATCAGTAAAAAATGCTCTGTGTAGCATAGGGTTTATTGTGTGATTTCTAATATCATTAATACATCCGAGACAGAAACTAAGTAGCATTTTCAAGGATGTTTATTAAGTTCTAATGTTTTACTGAAAGAATAAACACTGTAGTTAATTGTGAACTTAATTTACTAATCATTAATGTTTAGATGAATCGTGAAATTCGGAGGAAGTTCCTCAAGTTGAAAGCACAGGCTAAGAAAAACCCAGTGTCTAAACCGAAAAAACCCAAGAAGAAATGATAACTGTATCGGAGAGCTTTGTAAAGAAGCACCAATAAAGTATGGTTTGTGAAGTGAGAGTAGTTTCCTTTACTTATCGGTTCATTCATAAATATATGCAAAGGTATGAAGTAAAACCACACAGTTTTATATTATAAACTCATTTAAAGTTTTATTGTGTAACTTAGTTTTACATAAAAAAAATATTAAGAAATTGTGTAACATATATATCCACTCTCTCCCACTGCTTCAGTTACAGACTTCTTTTTAAATAGGTTTCTACAACTTAATTATTACAAGGTTACTTGTACAGAATTGATCTTAAAAAATAAAACCAACTTTCATAATATTATGGAAATTAACAGTTAAATAACATTATTAAAAAATTGTTTGTTTTTTATCTTT
>NW_013788154.1:0-627 GCF_000517525.1 Limulus polyphemus
GTATCCCAAGAGTTGGCGGTTGGTGGTGATGACTAGCTGCCTTCCCTTTAGTCTTACACTGCTAAATTAGGGACGGCTAGCGCAGATAGCCCTCGTGTAGCTTTGCACGAAATTCAAAAACAAACAAACAATTATTGAGTGGCAGCTTCAGACTGCCTGCAATCGCTCGTTGACGTGGACCACTGCAAACGGTTTTACATTTTCTTATTCTAAAACCGTTTGATTGCATTTTTGATGCCAACGGGGTCTCCACCCTGATCCCGAGCTCCGTCTCAATGAAGTTGTTATTCGTGTGGTTTCTGTGGCAAAGTTCTTGGGGATTATATTTGACCATAAGCTTACCTTCATTCCACACGTCAAGCAGCTACATGTCAAGTGCACAAGGGCACTGCACATCCTCTGTGTCCTCTCTTCCGCCTCTTGGGGAGAGGATCGATGTTCTATGCTAAGGATCTATTGTGCCCTGATTTGATCCAAACTGGACTATTGGTCTTTGGTCTATGGTTCTGCCAGGACCTCGGCATTGAAGATGCTAGTTCCCATTTACCATCTGGGGCTTTGGATCTGCACCAGGGCTTTTCACACTTCTCCAATCCAGAGTTTGTACACTGAGTCCCACGAACCACC
>NW_013788155.1:0-627 GCF_000517525.1 Limulus polyphemus
TATATGAATGTGTTCTTAAGTTTGTGATGGTTACATATCTATATGAATGTATTCTTAAGTCTGTGATGGTTACATATCTATATTAATGTATTCTTAAGTCTGTGATGGTTACATATCTATATGAATGTGTTCTTAAGTATGTAATGGTTACATATCAGCCCCCCAGTGGCACAGCGGTATGTCTGCGGACTTACAACGCTAGAATCCGGGTTTCGATACTCGTGGTGGGCAGAGCACAGATAGCCCATTGTGTAGCTTTGTGCTTAATTACAAACAAAATCTTCTCCTTAATAAATGTTACATATCTACATGAATGTGTTCTTAAGTTTGTGATGGTTACATATCTATATGAATGTGTACTTAATTCAGTCATTGTTACATATGTGTATGCACGTGTTCTTAAGTTTGTGATGGTTACATATCTATGTGAATGTGTACTTAAGTCTGTAATAGTTACATATCTATATAAATGTGTACTTAAGTCTGTAATGGTTACATATCTATATGAATGTGTTCTTAAGTTTGTGATGGTTACATATCTATGTGAATGTGTACTTAAGTCTGTAATGGTTACATATCTATATGAATGTGTACTTAAGTCTGTAATGATTACATATCTATATGAAT
>NW_013788156.1:0-627 GCF_000517525.1 Limulus polyphemus
GGCCCATATGACATAGTGGATCGTCTCTCAGACGTGACTTTCCGGGTAAAATGTGGTTGGCGAGGTAAGCCAAAGTGGCGCATGCCAACAGGCTTTGGCGTTATCACGGTCCAGGACATTTCAGTTGGGATGAAGTGGACAACACAACAAATGACGCTGCTGAAGACATGCCACATGAAGAAGCCACTGTCGAAGAAGAAACTCTACTCAGTTTTGAGAAGGGAAATGGTGAAGCTCTTGATGAAGTTACTACCACTGATGTGACTGTTACCGACGATAGGACATTTCCTGATGAAGCAGATGAACCCCACGTGAAGCGGAAGCCAACAAGATGGAGACCAGTACGGAAGATGATACGTCCTTTAAAATTAAGAGACTTTATTGAATTGTAATTTTGTGATTGTAATTCTGTACATTTAATTAAGTTATTGTTAATTGTTATTGGTTTATTGTATGTGGTTATTGTTCGGGACGAACAACACTAAGGAGGGGGCAGTGTTGCGTCAGCGAGGTCACGTGACTAGAGTCACGCCACGTTCCTAGAACTATCTTGTTCCTTCGTGAATGCCCTAGCATTTACTAGATATATGTTTGTCTGGTATATATATAAGACGCTCACAACGTGAC
>NW_013788157.1:0-628 GCF_000517525.1 Limulus polyphemus
AAGCGTAATATTTCTTAAATAAAGAAATTAAAAAGGGAACAACAAAAAGTAAGGAAACAAGGTAGGAATGGGCGGGCTAACAGTACAACAGTTGGTGGTTTTTAACCTGGTGCAACCTCAAAGTGGGTATGGCCATCGTTCTGCACATTCCTACTTGGCGTGATTTTTCTAGCTTGGTAATTGTTCAAACTAAATGAAAGGTATATATATTTAGCTAAATTTCTATGTTGTAAATTTTGTTTCAGGACCCAAATTACGTGACCATGACATCATAAGGGGTTGATGTCGAATGTGTGAGAAGAAATGTGTGGGAAAAATTATAACTATTTGACTGGTAAGGGAAGGGCCAATGGAATACTATCAAAACCACTGATCTTTGGAATTTTTAGATTTATTGAGTGTTTAGAAAGGATTATCAATTAACAAAACTCAATTCAAGTCTATAACTGGTTCAAAGTTCATCTAGCTAAGATGGCAGCCCTTTATTTGGCTGGATTAATAACATGTTAAGGCTTGTTTTGCATATGCAGCATTACTGTTTCTAATCATATCTCTATTATTGCAGTAATGTTCTCTTTGCCGGGACAAAGACATTTCAAGGTTATCAACATAAGATTTTCTCCTTTTC
>NW_013788158.1:0-628 GCF_000517525.1 Limulus polyphemus
TATTTCATGCAATTCCTATTTTTAACCCTATAGACTCCAGTGCCATTTTTGTATTCCTTCCTGCGTATGTACTGTTACATTAAATACATAAGTAAGCCACTTTACTATCAATATTTGTCAATGAAATTAACATTATATTGAATGTTATTTAAATTTTAATTACTTTGGTTGTACAACCATTCTCTAACATGGCTTGTCTTGTATATAAATTACTGGGGAAAAACAAGTTATGTTTGCCTGCTAAGTGTGAACAAACATTTAACAGACTGAAGGAAGAACTCTCTACTACTCCTTGTACTAGTATCCCCAAATCTTAAAGATCAACTAATAATAATAGATACAGATGAACAGATCATGCATTACATCGAAGTGGCTGTTGAATTTCTGCAATCGAGAAGCAGATATGGGGTAATGGGGTATTCGTATTTGAATACCTTGGTCAGAAAAGTTAAAGTATTCATATTCAATGGCATAGTTTTTGTATTTGTTGAATGATTTAGTGAATACTTAATATTGCAAGATTAAATTTCAATTTTTTTGTACTCATCAAATATCTGTACTGTCATTATTACATCTGCAGCATGTTAATTTCTCTTTTAGTACAAGCTTTGTTTCCACTTTCCTGTGG
>NW_013788159.1:0-626 GCF_000517525.1 Limulus polyphemus
AGCTAGACAGAAGCCCTTATTAAGACCTGGCAACATAGTCAGACGAAAGAAGTGGGCAAGTGATATGATGACCAAGCCTCTGGACATTTGGAAGATCGTATTGTTCTCAGATGAATCAAGATTTGCTCACTTTTTGGACAGTGGAAGGATATGGGTCTGGAGAATGCCTCACCAAGAGTTTTGGCTCAACAGATTGCAGCCAACTGTGAAGCATGGTGGTTTCAGCGTGATGGTTTGGGGAGCTATTTGGGTTGGTGGGAGATCGAGCTTAGTGGAGTGCGTTGGCAACATAACTTTTGCAAAATATGTCGAAATAGTGGAGGAAGGACTCTTGCCACTTTATTCCTCTGGTTTCGTGGACAAGAACACAACGTTATTCCAGGAAGATGGAGCAGATACACTGGCAGTGTCAGAATTCCAATCCTCAATGAGATGCTAGCATTTACTTCCAGCACAATTACCTTGGCTTCAAGTGGTGGTACTCGACTGAGGAATTGTCAACTTTAATACATTGGGAGATTGATCATAATATGAGTTGACCTTTGTTGGGCCTTGAGTTTGGTAGCCCTACACATTTGGGTCTGCCAACTTTGGACAGATAAGCTATCATACTGTTATAGCTTTTG
>NW_013788160.1:0-626 GCF_000517525.1 Limulus polyphemus
AAAATTTAGAGAAAAGTTCACTTTTATGCATTCTGAGGACCTTCAGACATTTATTTACATTTATAAGATTGAAATGATGTTTCTTTCTTCAATTACAGTGGGCGTATATACTAAGAGAATCACAGTCATCTGCTAATATTGTTATACACTTTTATTGTAAGAATTGAAAAATACACATATTCTGATTAGTGTTCTTTGCTATATTCGTATGTTGCACTTTTAGCATCTTTCAATACCTGCTTGCTGAGCTTGTATTTACAGGCTAAGGAACCTGAGTTAAACTTACAGTTTAAAAGGGCACATACTGTGTAATGCCCTAAATCAGTTCTGTTCTCTGTTACGATCTTTCTCACCGTTGAAAATGATCTTTTACTCGATGCATTGGAATGTGCTACAACAAGGAGACAGTATAACACAACAAATATAACAATGTCACACAAAATGAGTAAATATTTATTTTATCCTGGTTGAAACTCTGTGAAGTTCAATTTTGCGACTCTATTCTTTTTTTTTAAATTATTTAAAAGGTTGATATCGGGAAATCCTGGTCGTGTGTCGGGAAACAGGACTCCATACTGAGAAACTCCCACCTAGATCGGGAAAGTTGGCAGCCTGCATTTTAATAC
>NW_013788161.1:0-626 GCF_000517525.1 Limulus polyphemus
GGTAATAAATTATAACAATGTGGTAATAAATTATAACAATGTGGTAATAAATTATAACACGGTGGTAATAGATTATAACAATGTGGTAATAAATTATAACAATATGGTAATAAATTATAACAATGTGGTTATAAATTATAATAATGTGGTAATAAATTATAACACGGTGGTAATAAATCATAACAGGTAGTAATAAATCATAACAAGGTAGTAATAAATTATAACAAGGTGGTAATAAATTATAACACGGTGGTAATAACTTATAACAAGGTAGTAATAAATTATAACAGGTCATGTATGTAAGGACAAGTACGAACTTTTATTTAGAGGAAATTAGAAGTTTAAATTTTCTTTCTCCGATTATCTTTGTAGTGCTAGTTTTATATTTCAGATCTGTGTAGTGCTAGTTTTATATTTGAGATCTTTGTAGTGCTAGTTTTATATTTCAGATTTTTGTGGTGCTAATTTTATATTTTATATCTTTGTAGTGCTAGTTTTATATTTCAGATCTTTGTGGTACTAATTTTATATTTTATATCTTTGTAGTGCTAGTTTTATATTTTATATCTTTGTAATGCTAGTTTTATATTTCAGATCTTTGTAGTGTTAGTTTTATATTTCAGATC
>NW_013788162.1:0-627 GCF_000517525.1 Limulus polyphemus
GTCCGAGACGAGCAAACTAATGAAGTAATCAAGGATAAATCTACAAGTGATCTTGTGGAACCCCCCATTTCAGCAGTGTGCCTTTTTGGCCATGTAAATCATAATATGTAAGTCGACATGGTCTTACAGTGTGGATTTGACTAGTTTACTTATACCTGGACAAGCATCACTCACCACAGAGTAGGATCCAGAAAGAAAAAGAAGGTCATGCCCCTGAAAAATAAGAGGTATACATACTAAAAGGTAACTTAACCAGTCACAGTCTCACAGAAGAGTGAAGGATGGCAACAGGTGGATGGCAATACCCTGCTAAGGAAGAAATAGCTACCCAAAGCAGAGAATGGGAGACAAACGTATAAGATGTAGTTCCAGTGCTCGACAGACGATAGTACCTCCAACAGATAACAGGGTATAAATTCGATGATGAGGAACCCACTTTGAGACTAATAATAGCTGAAGATGGCTTGAATGGGTAGTGAAAAAAAACTTTAACATAACAGCAAATGTACAATGTACCTGATGATGACAAAACCTTGTCGAAACGTTGTACATTTGCTGTTATGTTAATCTTTTATTAAAGTTTTTCTTCACTACCCATTCAAGCTGTCTCCAGCCATTATTAGATAA
>NW_013788163.1:0-624 GCF_000517525.1 Limulus polyphemus
GCAGATTACAGGACTAATACAATCACCAATACATTCTTGTTTAATTATCTCCATGTGCTTTCCTTCGAAACTAACCTGACAAAACTGAAATTGAGATATTTGAACTTAGACTTACACAATGATGTAATTAACATTTGATTTCTTCAGCTGGTTATCACACTGAAGTTGTTATTAGAACATGTTTTATGCAACTGGTTAATTTTTAACACGTTCATGACATTGTGCGCCACCAGTGGTACATTTGTATGTTTTCAGTTGGACGTCGTGTCACACCCGTGGTACAAAGCACCCATTAAATATAACTGCACCTCATATCTCCAAAGTCCTATATGAAAGTATTTATTTTGTACGGACGGCTATGATAAAGCCACTTCTTCCATCATGTACCACTGGTGGAGTACGTATGCCATGTTGAAAGGACAACTGAAATAAAATAAATTTACATGATTAAATCACTTCTTATCTTAAAATTACATCTAGAGACTGGCATTAAATTTTTCATTGTGAGTAAATGAAGCAAAAAAAAAACTAACTAACTGAGACTTCTTTCATAAATAAAAACTAGTTATGAAAACTGTAATATAATAAGGATAGAAATGAAACGGAAATAAAATTTTACATATT
>NW_013788164.1:0-627 GCF_000517525.1 Limulus polyphemus
GAATAGTCCGTGTGAAAAGTGATTTCCATGTTAAGATTAAAAATACTTTTCTTCATCTCAAAAATCTCAAATTTCATTTGAGTAATCTCTGAAACCTGCTAAATACATTTCAAATGTTTGTGTTCAGTAAAACTTTATATATTATCTGTTATTTTCTCTACCCTAACTCTATACGACCTCATAACACCCCCAAAAATAATTAAAATATATCTAAATTACCCATTTTTCTTCATATAATGACTTCAAATGTAACATGAAACAACATTTGTTTATCATAAGTAGCTTTAAACTTGTAACAGTATACATCTATTTATAATTAGATTTTATTGTTTTATTGCCCTTTTGATTGCTCTTTGAATCATGTGTAACTACTATTCGCACCATTATAAATTGTAAATCACTTGGGAAATATGGAGCTCACTTTATGCTATCCAATTACATTACCCATGAGCTGCTCTCGTGCGTGCCTGGTGAAATATTTTTTTTTATATTATTGCTATTTATTTTACCTTATCTAAACTTAACTAATCTAAAGAAATCTCTATTTTTACATGTTGGTTATTTTTATAATAATAAATAAAGAATAAGCACACAAAAAAAAAAAGAAATAAAGTAACTTATCCAAGT
>NW_013788165.1:0-629 GCF_000517525.1 Limulus polyphemus
GTATATATATATATATATATATATATATCATAAGTATCCATTTTCACTCTTCTTGTATGATTGGTTCAGGAAAGTTTCTATCAGGTGATTTTTTTGTTCTTTTTTTTTGCATGCCCTCATTGTCTATCCTGTACAGAAATAAACATTTGACTGCCACTGGTTTGGTGATCCCGCTTATTTTTCGGTTACTTAAGCTCAACTCTTTCTGGGTGATTTCATTTTTTTCTAATCTCTAGAAGTTTACTTTTAAATAGAGAAACACAAATTAAATTATTTATTTAAAATATCATTTGAAGGACTAACATAACTGTGTAAATAGGCTAAGTTATTTTTTTAATTAAGTAAATTTCTGTGAAAACGTTTGTTTTGTGGCTGTCTATTTAAGTCTGCCACAAACGAACAAACTCAGAAAATAGCTCCAGATCTGGTCGAAAGATTGAGTCTGAGTTAGTGACTAATTGATTGTGCTCTTTTAAATGTAGGTCAAGGGTAAGAGGCAGCGACTAGTTACTTTAACTAAACTAATACTTAGGATTGTCAGATGAAAATATTATAGTAAGAAATATATGTCCCAGGTATTTTTCTTTAGATAAAAGCTAGGTTTTTTTTATAGTGTAGTATTCATCTTC
>NW_013788166.1:0-625 GCF_000517525.1 Limulus polyphemus
ATTCTTTCCGAATATAACTTTACGATACACTTAATTTCAATATTCGCGCTAAAACAAACACTATAACGAACGAACGTTAATTTCAACAATACGTCTCTCTCTGACTGCAGTTCAATTACTCATTACCTACACACACATTATTATCCCGTCCCGTTGTCACCCTCTTTTATATACCAGGCTACCCTATATCTAGTAAACACTAGAGCATTCGCCAAGGTAAAGGATAGTTCTAGAAAATAGGTGGCGCCACACCAGTCACATGACCTCGATGACGCAACAGTATTATATATGTAAAATATCGCAAATATATTTTTTTATTTCTACTTTCAGCCATAGCCATTTTTCAGGTATTAGAGTTATGAAAACAAAACCAATAATTTTCAGATAACAATCCGAAGCAAATTTCTACCTTAAGCGTTGAAATGCATTCATTGTCTTTACTGAATGTTTTTTTACAAAATATTTTCAAGCACTATGGAAATACCAGTGCTGTTGTCACGGGGGCGCGAAAGGGTTCAATGCGCTCTCTAAAAATCTGCCTTAAAAAATAAAATAATGCCTCTTTTTACTTTATTTCGAACTTAAATAATTCCAATGTACTCATGTATAAACTATTAGGTAACCG
>NW_013788167.1:0-651 GCF_000517525.1 Limulus polyphemus
AATGATAGGACACAGTATCATTAAATCTTATGACTTGTTATTATAGTACACATTATCGTTAAATCTTCTATCTTCTTATTGAAAGGACTCAGTATTGTTAAATCTTGTGTCTTCTTATTGACATTAAATAGTATTGTTAAATTTTGTGTCTTCTTATTGACAGTACACAGTATTGATAAATCCTGTATCTTCTTATTGACAGGACACAGTATTGTTAAATCTTGTGTCTTCTTATTGACAGTACACAGTATTGATAAATCCTGTATCTTCTTATTGACAGGAAACAGTATTGTTAAATCTTGTGTTTTCTTATTGACAGTACACATTATTGATAAATCCTGTATCTTCTTATTGACAGGACACAGTATTGTTATATCTTGTGGCTTGTTATTGATAGTACATAGTATCATTAAATCTTATGACTTGTTATGATAGTACACAGTATCGTTAAATCTTGTGTCTTCTTATTCACAGTACACAGTATTGATAAATCCTTTATCTTCTTATTGACATGATACAATATTGTTAAATTTTGTGTCTTCTTATTGACAGTATACAGTATTGATAAATCCTGTATCTTCTTATTGACAGGACACAGTATTGATAAATCCTGTATCTTCTTATTGAAACAATACTGTGTCCTGAAATCTT
>NW_013788168.1:0-626 GCF_000517525.1 Limulus polyphemus
GAGATGATACACAGTGACAAGAAGCCTTACAGTTGTGTTGTATGTGGGAAAGGATTTTTACGTAAAAGTGGTTTAAATGATCATGAAAAGATACATACTGGGGAAAAACCACACACTTGTGAAGTATGTGGTAAACAATTTGTTTGTAAAAGTAACTTGACCACTCATGAGCAGATACACATTGAGGAGAAGCCATACAGTTGTGTTGTATGTGGTAAACAACTTCGAACAAAAAGTAAACTTGAAATACATGAGAAGATACATAGTGGAGAGAAACCATACAGTTGTGTAGTTTGTGGCAAAGGATTTTTAAGCTACAATGGTCTACAAATTCATGAAAAGATACACACTGGTGAGAAGCCATACAGTTGTGTAGTATGTGGTAAACAGTTTGTATGTAAAAGTAACTTGAAGAAACATGAGCAGATGCACGGTGGGGAGAAACCATATAGTTGTGTAGTATGTAGCAAAAGATTTTTAAGCTACAGTGGTCTACAAATTCATGAAAAGATACACACTGGTGAGAAGCCATACAGTTGTGTAGTATGTGGTAAACGATTTGTTTGTAAAAGTAACTTAAATACTCATGAGAGGATACATACTGGTGAGAAGCCATACAGTTGTGT
>NW_013788169.1:0-624 GCF_000517525.1 Limulus polyphemus
AGATGTATTCAGTATTATTTAATGTAGATGTATTCAGTATTATTTAATGTAGATGTATTTAGTATTACTTAATGTAGATTTATTCAGTATTATTTAATGTAGATGTATTCAGTATTATTTAATGTAGATGTATTTAGTATTACTTAATGTAGATTTATTCAGTATTATTTAATGTAGATGTACTCAGTATTATTTAATGTAGATGTATTCAGTATTATTTAATGCAGATGTATTCAGTATTATTTAATGTAGATGTATTTAGTATTATTTAATGTAGATGTATTCAGTATTATTTAATGCAGATGTATTCAGTATTATTTAACGTAGATGTATTTAGTATTATTTAATGTAGATGTACTCAGTATTATTTAATGTAGATGTATTCAGTATTATTTAATGTAGATGTACTCAGTATTATTTAATGTAGATGTACTCAGTATTATTTAATGCAGATGTATTCAGTATTATTTAATGCAGATGTATTCAGTATTATTTAATGTAGATGTACTCAGTATTATTTAATGTAGATGTATTCAGTATTATTTAATGCAGATGTATTCAGTATTATTTAATGTAGATGTATTCAGTATTATTTAATATAGATGTACTCAGTATTATTTAATG
>NW_013788170.1:0-627 GCF_000517525.1 Limulus polyphemus
GTTTTTGACAGTAAACAGTATCGTTAAATCTTGTGTCTTCTTATTGACATTACACAGTATGGTTAAATATTGTCTTCTTTTTGATAGTAAATTGTATTGTTAAATCTTGTGTCTTCTTATTGAGAGTAAACAGTACTGTTAAATCTTGTGTCTTCTTATTGAGAGTACACAGTATTGTTAAATCTGTCTTCTTATTGTGAGTACATAGTATTGTTAAATCTTGTGTGTTCTTATTGACAGTACACAGTATTGTTAAATCTTGTGTCTTCGTTTTGACAGTAAACAGTATCGTTAAATCTTGTATCTTCTTTTTGACAGTAAACAGTATCGTTAAATTTTGTGTCTACTTATTGATAGTACATAGTATTTTTAAATCTTGTTTTCTTATTGATAGTACATAGTATTGTTAAATCTTGTGTCTTCTCATTGACAGTACACAGTATTGTTAAATCTTAAGTCTTCTTATTGAGAGTAAACAGTATTGTTAAATCTTGTGTCTTCTTATTGAGAGTACACTGTATTGTTAAATTTTGTCTTCTTATTGACATTACACAGTATGGTTAAATCGTGTGTCTTCCTTTTGATAGTACACAGTATTGTTAAATATTGTGTCTTCTTATTGGTTCC
>NW_013788171.1:0-570 GCF_000517525.1 Limulus polyphemus
CACGTGGTGGTGACGTCCTTTGGACAAGGCTGTCGGTGACGGATATACGAGCAAAGAGATGCAGCGTACAGTTCGCCCAGCTAAACTGAGTTGATACGAGCAAAGAGTTTTTGTTTGTTTCTAGTTAAACACAAAGCCATACAAGTGGTTATCTGTGCTCTGCCGGTTTCTAGCGTTGTAAGTCCACTTTCAGCACGAGCAGAGAGATGCAACGTGTAGATCGCCCAGCTAAACTGAATTGAATAAAACAATAACACTACGGGTTTCAAATTTTAAGATATTACATATATTTTAAATAAAAGAAGAATTAAACTTAAGACTGGAATAAGATGGTGTGCGTTAAATTTTCAGGAGTAAAAAATTAAGCTTTCAAGATAATTATTCGAATTCAATTAAAGACTTAAGTTAATTATGGATTACGATTAATTATGCTGGATGCGGTCCTTTTCAGAGCCTGAGATCTACCGATCCAATACCCGAAAATTTTATGTGGGGGGAAACCGGAGTACCCGGAGAAAACCATTCAGTGAAAGTAGGTGCCGAATAAATATAGGTGCTCAGTGCCCAGAG
>NW_013788172.1:0-907 GCF_000517525.1 Limulus polyphemus
GATTGTTGAGCTACTTTAAGGGATTATTGAGCTAGTTTCAGTGATTGTTGAGCTAATTTCAGGGATTATTGATCTAGTTTCAGTGATTATTGAGCTAGTTTCAGTGATTTTTGAGATAGTTTCAGGGATTATTGAGCTAGTTTCAGCAATTATTATTTTGCCTTCTTGGAATATTAAAAGAGCAGGGGTTCATTGACATAAAAAAGATCTTGTTTAGGTTTCATTAAAAAGCTATGTTTCTGGTTTGCTGGTTTTAGGGTTCTGGTTAAAATCTTACATTTTATCTGTGTATTTTTCATTGATAATCACTCAGTAACGTTTACATAACAATTACTTTATTACATAGATTCAGAACCTCTCACATTTAGGAAAGATATTTCAATAGGACAGATAGTTTAATAGGACAGACAAACCAATAGGACATATAAATCAATAGAATATATAGTTCAATAGGACACATAATTCAATAGGACAGATAGTTTAACAGGACAGATAGTTCAATAGGACAGACAAATCAATAGGACAGATAAATCAATAGAATATTTTATATCTATACCAAGCCAACAATGATTAACTAAGGTAAGATGTCAATACATCCAATATCTAAACCAAGCCAACAATGATTAAGGCTTGGTTTAGATATAGGATGTATTGACATGTTACATTAGTTAATCATTGTTGGCTTGGTTTAGATATAGGATGTATTGACATGTTACATTAGTTCAATGATTAACTAATGTTACATGTCAATACACCCTATATCTAAACCAAGCCAACAATGATTAACTAATGTAACACATCAATACATCCCATATCTAAACCAAACCAACAATGATTAACTAATGTAAGATGTCAATACATCCTATATCTAAACCAAACCAACAATCATTAACTAATGTTACATGTC
>NW_013788173.1:0-627 GCF_000517525.1 Limulus polyphemus
AGCCCTGTAGACTTCTGACTGGTAGCACTGCTACCAGTGCTCTATAGTTGTGTCTGTCGTCTGCTGACAACTGTCCAAGTATTTCCAGTGGTTGTCCCTACAAGCTAGTTGCCAGATATACTGCTTTCTGCTCCTCTGTCCATCCATTCATTTCTAGCAGTAGCTCAAATTGTGCTCTATATGCTTCCCATGGTGCTTTCCCATCGTATTCCTGTGGCTTCCTTCTTACTGAATCACTTTTATTACTGACATTCATATCTGGGATGTGATTTCTAACAGGGCTGAAGATGTCTGCATTAGGCTTTAGCTGCAGGGTCTGGAAGGGGCTTGCCATTGTCTGGGGCTGATTAAGTCGACCGTTAATGTATTCTTTTTGTGTACAAGACAATAAATCGTCCTTTAACATATCTAATTCGCTTTTAAATTTACTAATGTTTTCCGTTTGTACTTCTTGTATCCTTACTTGTTCCAGTTGCCACTGCAGCAGTCTCTCTTTTTGTTTATTTTCTTTCTCCTCTAATAACTGCTGTAATTTCTCTTCTTGTTTATTTTCTTTCTCCTCTAACAACTGCTGTAATTTATCTTCTTGTTTATTTTCTTTCTCCTCCAACCACTGCTGTAGTCTCT
>NW_013788174.1:0-643 GCF_000517525.1 Limulus polyphemus
TGACGCAACAGTACTTTATTTTATGTTAAATGTGTGTTAAACCGGTAGTTTATATAATGTTTATTTCATGTTAAATATGTGTTAAACCGGTAGTTTATATAATGTTTATTTCATGTTAAATCTATTGAATCACAATCGATATTTTATAAAGTGCTTTATTTCATGTTATACATGTAGTAAACCACAACGGATAATTGCCAAAGTGCTTTCTTTCAGTTAAACATGTAGTGAACAACAACCGATAGTTTATAGTACTATATTTCATGTTATACATATTATTAAACAACAACGGTTAGTTTTTAAACTGCTTTATTTCATGTTAAAGATGTATTGAACCACAACCAATAGTTAATAAAGTGCTTCATTTCATGTTATACATGTATTAAACCACAACGGATAATTGCTAAAAGGCTTTATTTCATGTTAAACATGTATTGAACTACAACCGATAGTTTATAAAGTGCTTTAATATTAAGCGGACGTGGTCTTGAAAAATAATCAATTAAGTAACTCAAAAGAGAAGAAAGTGAATTAATGCTGGAAATACCAAATCTACATCAGGTTTTGTAAGGAAAAGACTAATCAACAGGTATAATAGTAACTGTGGAGTTAGCTTATTAAGGAAAAGGACTAATCAACAGAT
>NW_013788175.1:0-627 GCF_000517525.1 Limulus polyphemus
ATTGATTTTATATAAAAAATAGATAAATAAAGTGATCAAAGTGTGGTGACGGGTTTGATTTTTTTTTCTGCAATGATTGTTTATTTGTACTTAAGCAACTACACAATGGGCTATCTGTGCGCTGTCCACTACGGGTATCGAAACCCGGATTCTAGCGTTGTAACTCCTCAGACATACCGCTGTGACACTGGGGACTTCTAGAATGGTAATTATAAGCCAAACAAACAGACAACTTTCGAAGGCAGGGTATTAAATGAAGCCAATAAAGAATTCAACATTTTGATTATTTTTACTTGACGTTTTAATTAATTGAATGCAAATATTATATACACTTTTAGTAACTCGATTTATTTTCTAGAGTTACGTCCTCAGGCCCATTGCAAGCAATGATCGACTTAGATAGAATATCAGTTAATATGTTCTAAAACACGCAGAGCGAGGCTATAAAAGAGCAATAATTTACGTAACAAAGTAAAAACATATACTCATGTATTTTTACCAACTTGTATAATTGGGCCCGGCATGGCCAGGTGATTACGGTGCTCGACTCGCAACCTGAGGGTCGCGGGTTCGAATCCCCGTCACACCAAACATGCTCGCCCTTTCAGCCGTGGGGGCGTTATAATG
>NW_013788176.1:0-929 GCF_000517525.1 Limulus polyphemus
CTATATGTGTAGTACATGAGTGAAACAAAAACAATGGGCCTTCAGTCTATATGTGTAGTACAAAAGTGAAACAAAAACAATGGACCTTCAGTCTATATGTGTAGTACAGGAGTGAAACAAAAACAATGGACCTTCAGTCTATATTAGTAGTACAGGAGTAAAATGAAAACAATGGGCCTTCAGTCTATATTAGTAGTACAGGAGTGAAACAAAAACAATGGGCCTTTAGTCTAATTAGTAGTACAGCAGTGAAACAAAAACAATGGGCCTTCAGGATGTAGAATAAAGATGTAATCATAAAAAAGTTGTGACAACCCAAAGGTTACTTATAAGGTTCTAAAATAAGTGACCTCTCTGTTTAAGAAAAGCTAGAAAACTATTAACATATTGAAATGACCCTTGAAATCAAGTAAAAAACTGGATGACACACAAAAGGATCTATTTCTATTATATGTACTAGATGACCATTTTTCAGTTACAGAATTTCAGTAAATAAAAAATATTTAGTGCAAGAAACAAAGACATACAATATTGCTTAAAATAAAAAATTCAGATATACATACAGAAACATTAGGTCGATACCAGTAGAGTAAGGTTCTAAAAGCTGTCAGAACAAGCATGGAATATAAAAGGTTGCATTTGTTGAAGAAATGTAATGATACTAGGTGTGGTGGTAGTAGAAAACTGTAACAGACAGTAGGTAGTGGTTGATTGGAAGTAATGGTATCAAAGAACTGTAATAGACAGTAGGTAGTGGTGATTGGAAGTAATGGTATCAAAGAACTGTAATAAACCACTACCTACTGTCGATGAAGCTTGTAATGATTGGAAGTAATGGTATCAAAGAACTGTAAAGGACAGTAGGTAGTGGTTGATGAAGCTTGTAATGATTGGAAGTAATGGTATCAAAGAACTGTAATAGACAGTAG
>NW_013788177.1:0-997 GCF_000517525.1 Limulus polyphemus
AGCTGTTAATTGAAGGTTCGTTAAGGTGTCTTATGTGTTTTCTAGCTGTTAATTGAAGGCTCATTAAGGTGTCTTATGTGTTTTGTAGCTGTTAATTGAAGGTTCGTTAAGGTGTCTTATGTGTTTTCTAGCTGTTAATTGAAGGCTCATTAAGGTGTCTTATGTGTTTTGTAGCTGTTAAATGTTTTCAGGTTTCCACTTATCATGAAATGACGTGTTCTGTAAAGAAAATGTTGACCTAAATAAATCAGCAGTTGAAGGTTTGTGTTAGTAGAAAGACAATAATTGTGTTAACCCTACCAGATTTTTCTTGCAATTAAACATAGCCTTCTAATATGATTTATTTATTGTAAATTTATATTAGTTACTGTTTTGAATACATACCTGTTGTTAATTTATAAAAGAAAACAAGAGTATGGATACTCACTTAAGTTTCTAATTAGGTATTTTATAACAGTAGAGTCCACCGAAATTTAACGAGTGGACGTACGTTTCAAACAAGGAAGCTAAGACTAAAATAATCATACGTTAATATGAGGTATAATAAAGCAGGAGGTTTAATGTGGGCAGTAGCTACCTCTGTGTTGTTTACACGTACATTTAATCATTTATTGTATAGAATATGAATTGGTATGATAGTCTGTAGGATATTACAGTGGCAGACTTGGTATGATAGTCTGTAGGACATTACAGTGGCAGACTTGGTATGATAGTCTGTAGGATATTACAGTGGCAGACTTGGTATGATAGTCTGTAGGATATTACAGTGGCAGACTTGGTATGATAGTCTGTAGGATATTACAGTGGCAGACTTGGTATGATAGTCTGTAGGATATTACAGTAGCAGACCTGGTATGATAGTCTGTAGGATATTACAGTGGCAGACTTGGTATGATAGTCTGTGGGATATTACAGTGACAGACTTGGTATGATAGTCTGTAGGATATTACAGTGGCAGACTTGGTATGATAGTCTGTGGGATATTACAGTGGCAGAC
>NW_013788178.1:0-627 GCF_000517525.1 Limulus polyphemus
TCCCGTGTTTCCCTGATTAGGACTAACCAAATGCTAATTAAACTCTATATCCCGTGTTTGCCTTATGAGGACTAACCAAATGTTAATTAAACACTATATCCCGTGTTTCCCTGATTAGGACTAACCAAATATTAATTAAACTCTGTATCCCGTGTTTGCCTAAAACGGGACTAACCAAATGCTAATTAAACTCTATATCCCGAGTTTCCCTGATTAGGACTAACCAAATATTAATTAAACTCTATATTCCATGTTTCCCTGATTAGGACTAACCAAATGCTATTTCAACTCTATATCCCGTGTTTCCCTGATTAGGATTAACCAAATGCTAATTCAACTCTATATCCCGTGTTTCCTTGATTAGGACTAACCAAATGTTAATTAAACTCTATATCCCGTGTTTCCCTGATTAGGACTAACCCAATGCTAATTCAACTCTATATCCCGAGTTTGCCTTATGAGGACTAACCAAATGCTAATTAAACTATATTTCATGTTTGCCTGAAGAAGACTGTTACGATAACACTATTGTTAATAAATAAACAGCAAATATTCCTGAAGTTTGTGTCTCTAAAAAGGTTCTGTTAAATTATAATATTCACCTGATTATAAAAGTATACGTTAACT
>NW_013788179.1:0-627 GCF_000517525.1 Limulus polyphemus
GAGTTTGGGGCAGAGGACCAGCAATGTCAATGGCTGCTCTTTCCATTGGTGCGCCAACTTCATTGGAGCACGTCCCTTATGCTTGGGTCCCCTTTTAGCACAACATGTACTGCATGTCCTGCAACATTCTTCCACATCTTGCCTCATACCTATCCAGTAAAATCTCTGTCGTAGGTGACTCAATGTCTTCTTAACTACGAGGTGTCCTCCTGTTAAACTATCATGGGATTAACGCAGCACAACTTCTCATAACTTTCTCGATATAACTGTTTGCCAGGTCGTCACTTTCCTATCTACAATTTCCCATCTCCGGACAAGAATACCATCTCCAAGCTTCAACTGGTCCCATTGTGCCCAATAGTTCTTTGTCACAGGGCTTAAGCTAGCTTGCTTTTAAAACGTCATTTTATCGAAGTTAACTACACACTTCCTCGGTAGTAAATAGTCCAATCCTGATATGCATTGGTCTTCAATGTCAGCCAAGTATACTTTCTGTCTGTTCTTCATGCCCATGAGCTCAATAGTTACCCACACTGGTCCCCACAACCTTGCAGAATGTGCTGTCACACCACAAAGCTTCTGTATGGGTTCTGGTACTCCTTCATGATCTAACACCTTGATGCTCAC
>NW_013788180.1:0-625 GCF_000517525.1 Limulus polyphemus
AATTATCTGTTGCCTTATGCACAAAACACTTATTAATATCCCATATTCTTTAGTTTTATAGGTTTTACTTCTCTAATTCATATATCATATAATTATCTGTCCTGAAAAACACAATATTTAAGATACCTAAAGTTTCAATTTCAAAAATAAAACCATTACTTCAATGAGACAGTTACAATGTTATTCGATAACCTGTTGTGTTTTTAATGACTTAAGTAACGATTTAATGCACATTTATCATACTCTAGTTTATTATTATAGATTTTGATTGTATATTTAATTTGCATCATATAGTTTTGTGTTTTTTGACATTTTATATGTAAAACACTTAATAATATCGCTAATTCATTTGTTCCGTAGTTTCACTTTTATAATTATTATGTTTAAATTTCATGTTTAGCTGTAAAAGTTAATCTACATAATTGTTCCACTAAAATATCAATGTTAATATTTATATTTAACCATTACTACTGTAGAAATTGAAATTATAATCTTACCTTTCTGTAGATATTTTCATAAATCTTTATGAATATGTTGACAAATTTCTACTAAAACTAATATAATTTCCACTTTTATCTGAGATTAACATTGCAGGTATACTATAGAAAGGTCACACATACAAACT
>NW_013788181.1:0-894 GCF_000517525.1 Limulus polyphemus
ATACAAACAGTATAAAAAATTTTAAACTAACGGTTTGAACGTCTAAGACTCCTGTCTGTCATAGTCCATTCCAGCTGGTTTTGGATATTCGCGCGAATATTCACAAGATAAATCTCTGTTATCCGTTTATAATTATGACCTGAAAGACTATAGACTAATCGACAGCACCTACCGCCAACTCTTGGGCTACTTTAATGGAATAGTGGTATTTAACCATTTCTCTTATAACGCACCCACGACTCCAAAGTACGGAGAGAGCTTTTTTTAAACCCGTTTGGTTTGAAATGGACAAATTAAGAGGAATTTTGAAAATTTCCATTCTACTAAGCAGTCTATTATATATTATTTAAATCTGTTTTATTATAAAACAATAGATTAAATTAAACTGATTCAGATAAGAGAGCATTTTCAAATATAGTTGTTCAGAATCTTAATAAAAATTTATCATTAAATGTTTTATAACGTGATGCATTTTGTAATTTTAAAACATTCTTCTTAAAGCATCTCAGTCTTAAGGTATGCGTGTTCAAAATGTTGAGTAACGCTAAATGTTAACTATTTTAATCTTTATATAACAAAAAACATAACAGCCTAGTTTCAAGTTAATAATGTAATCGTGTTTTCAAGCTGATTGTGTAAACTCTTTGTTGACTAGTTTCAAGTTAATAATGTAATCATGTTTTCAAGTTAATTGTGTAAACTCTGTTTGTTGACTAGTTTCAAGTTAATAATGTAATCATGTTTTCAAGTTGATTGTGTAAACTCTGGTTGTGACTAGTTTCAAGTTAATAACGTAATCGTGTTTTCAAGTTGATTGTATAAACTCTGTTTGTTGACTAGTTTCAAGTTAATAATGTAATCGTGTTTTCAAGTTGATTGTGTAAACTCTGTTTG
>NW_013788182.1:0-627 GCF_000517525.1 Limulus polyphemus
AGAGTCCCATAAAACTTCTTAACTCTCCCACATTGTCTGGTGCTGGCCAATCACGCACTGCTTTCACTTTGTCGGGATCAGTTTGTACACTATGCTCACTTACAATGTGATTTAAGTAAAGCACCTCTTTCTGGAACAAGTGGCATTTCTTGGGATGGAGTTTGAGGTTTGCTGCTTTCAAGCGCTCGAATACTTCCTCTAGCCGGGACATTCCCTCATCAAATGTTGTTGCAAATACAATGACATCATCCAGGTACACTAGGGCTATCCTCCACTGTAGGCCTTCCGGTACCCTTTCCATCAGCCTCTCAAATGTTGCCGAAGCATTGCTAAGCCCGAATGGCATCACAAGATATTGCCAGAGACCTTGACCACAACTAAATGCAGTCTAAGGTCTATCTGCTTCAGCCATTTTTACTTGATGGAAACCTGACTTTAAGTCCAGAGTTGAAAACCACCTGGCTCCACTTAGGGCATCAAGAGTATCATCAATTCTTGGCAGTGGGTATGAGTCTTTTTCAGCTATATTGTTAAGAGCCCTGAAGTCCACACAGCAACGTTGGGTCCCATCCTTCTTCTGGACTAACACAACGGGAACTGACCAGAGACTATCTGATTCCTCGACTA
>NW_013788183.1:0-1125 GCF_000517525.1 Limulus polyphemus
ATCTCTAATATCTCTTGAGACTGTTATCGCTTTAATTTATATTGTAATAGCTCTTACATATCTGGACATTGTTACTGTCTTTAATTTATACTGTAATAGCTCTTACATCTCTCGGGACTATTATTGTTTTTAATTTATATTGTGATAGGTCTTACATCTTTCGGGACTGTTATTGTTTTTAATTTATATTATTATGGCTTTTACGTTTCTCGTGACTGTTTATTGTATTTAATTTATATTGAAGTAGCTCTTACATCTGTCGGGACTTTTTATTGTCTTTAATCTATATTGTTATAGTTCATACATTTCTCGGGACTGTTTATTTTCTTTAATTTATATTGTAATAGCTCTTACATCTCACTGGAAACTGTTCTTGTCTTTTATTTATATTGAAATAGCTCTTACATCTCTCGGGACTCTTGCTGTCATTAATTTATATTGTAATAGCTCTTTTAAATACAAAAACAGTCCCGAGAGATGGTCGAGAGATGTCAGAGCTACTACAATATAAATTAAAGACAAGAACAGTCCCCAGAGATCTAAGAGCTATTACAATATAAATTAAACACAAGAACATTTCCAGAGAGATGTATGAGCTATTACAATATAAATTAAAGACAAGAACAGTTTCCTGAGAGATGTAAGAGCTATTAAAATATAAATTAAAGACAATAACAGTTTCTAGAGATGTAAGAGCTATTACAATATAAATTAAAGCGATAACAGTTTCGAGAGATATAAGAACTATTACAATATAAATTAAAGACAATAACAATCCCGAGAGATGTAAGAGCTATTACAATATAAATTAAAGACTAGAACAGTTTCCAGAGAGATGTAAGAGCTATTACAATATAAATTAAAGACTAGAACAGTTTCCCGAGAGATGTAACAGATATTACAATATAAAATAAATACAATAACAGTCCCGAGAAATGTAAAAGCCATAACAATATAAATTAAAGACAAGAACAGTCCCGAGAGATGTAAGCGCTATTACAATATAAATTAAAGACAAGAACAGTCCCGAGAGATGTAAGCGCTATTACAATATAAATTAAAGACGGTAACAGTCCCGAGAGATGTAAGAGCTACTACAATATAAAGGACTGTTCTTGTATTTAA
>NW_013788184.1:0-785 GCF_000517525.1 Limulus polyphemus
GTGTTAAGAACATAGTGAAAGGAGAAACTAAACGCCTAAATCTAAAGCTGAAAATAAAACAATATAGTTTGCTGTAGGAATTTCTCTAAATTATATACAAATCTCTTTGTTCTAATTAGCTTATATAAATAGTATTAAGAACATAGTGAAAGGAGAGACAAAACGCGTAAATGTAAAGCTGAAAATAAAACAATATAGTTTGCTGTAGGAATTTCTCTAAATTATATACAAATCTCTTTGTTCTAAATAGCTTATATAAATAGTTTTAAGAACATAGTGAAAGGAGAGACAAAACGCGTAAATCTAAAGCTAAATATAGTTTGCTGTAGGAAATAGTGTTAAGAACATAGTGAAAGGACAGACAAAACGAGTAAATCTAAAGCTAAAAATAATACAATATAGTTTGCTGTAGGAAATCTTCTAAATCAAGTAACTAGGATTAAGCTTTATATACACTAATAACAGTAAATACCAAAAAAAACATGCTATATCATACTTACAGAAAATACATTAAACAGGATACTATAAATATCAAAAGAAACATGTTAAAAACGGTAATTAAAGTGAACGAACTGGAAACGATATAAACACTTCAAAAATTACCTAGATATACATATTTCTGAAAACAATATTCTAAATGTGCCAACAAAAAATTAGACACTGGAAATATGCTTATACGATAATTAACTAAAGAAAACACACCATGTGTGATTAGAAGGTTGCTAAGTCAAGGTAATGTTGATTATCACGTAAAACACATAATTGTTTGTAACGATAACTAGTCT
>NW_013788185.1:0-852 GCF_000517525.1 Limulus polyphemus
GAGCGTGTTAAAACAAGCAAAGTCAACATCTCATCTTTCTCGTGAAATCCAAAATGAGTTTATAAATCTCATGGCTTCACGTATGCAAAATTATTGTTTGTCAAAAATTCGTATAAACAAATACTATGGTATTCTGTTTGATTTAACCCATCATGAGCAATTGGCCCGAGTGATTTGGTTTGTTGACATTGACTTTAAGACAAGAAAAGTAGAAGTCAGAGTCATTTATTGACTTTATAATGATAAAGGAAAAAGATGCTGCCAGTACTGAGAAAACAATAAGCACAAAATCAGAAGTGGATGGAATTTTATTGAGTGATTGTTGTTCACAATGTTATGATAATGCTGCTGTCATGTCAGGTAATCTGTCAGGCGTTCAACAAAGAATTCTGAACAAAAATCCAAAAGCAAGGCTGAAACAAAATGTGGTGCTCATAATATTCTGCAACTCATGATTTGATTTTCTTGTACTTTTGCATTTTTGGAGAAATCTTTTATCATCTATCAATCGAGTGCAGAAACGTCTTCAGGACCCAAAAATGAATTTTAGAGAAGCAGCTGCTGATCTTGATTCTTTGAAAGCGAAATTGATAGAATCACCTGAAAAGTCCTGTCAAGAAGAACTTAAAGTGGTCAAGAATCAATGTGAAACATGGGGATTGACCATTGAAAGAAGAAAAATACGTCACAAACGAATGGCAGGTGAAAATGCAGCTAATGCTGGATTGACTGCTGAACAGTAAATTTATCGCATCATGAAGGATGTTATTGATCACTTGATTACAGAAATAACAGGAAGAATTTCTCGCTTACTAGATTTAGATTCACGGTTTGAATTTCTACTAGATGTGC
>NW_013788186.1:0-627 GCF_000517525.1 Limulus polyphemus
CACTGTATTGTTAAATCTTGTGTCTTCTTATTGATAGTACACAGTATTGTTAAATCTTGCGTCTAATTATCGACAGTAAACAGTATTTTGAAATATTGTGTCTTTTTATTGACAGTACACAGTATCGTTAAATTTTGTGTCTTCTTATTGGCAGTACACAGTATCGTTAAATCTTGTGTTTTTTTATTGACAGCACACAGTATTGTTAAATCTTGTGTCTTCTTAATGATAGTACACAGTATCGTTAAATTTTGTGGCTTGTTAGGGATAGTACACAGTATCGTTAAATCTTGTGGCTTCTTATAGACAATACACAGTATTGTTAAATCATGTGTCTTCTTATTGACAGTACACAGTATCGTTAAATCTTGTGTCTTGTTATTGACATTACACAGTATCGTTAAATATCGTGTCTTCTTTTTGATAGTACACAGTATCGTTAAATCTTGTTTGTCTTATTGACAGTACACAGTATTTTTAAATCTTGTGTCTTCTTATTGACAGTACATAGTATTGTTAAATCTTGTGTCTTCTTAAAAACAGTACATAGTAACGATCAATCATGTGGCTTGTTAGTATCGTTAAATCTTGTGGCTTTTTACAGACAGTACACATTATCGTTAAATA
>NW_013788187.1:0-625 GCF_000517525.1 Limulus polyphemus
TTGCATTGGCTGATTGTAAATCACGTCTTACACGAACTAATGTTCTAGACTTTAGGTCTAATTACAGTTATAACTTTATTTCTGGAACCTAGGTCCATCACCATACAAATTGTAGCCTATATTATAAGCATACTTAGACCTATACTAACTATTAAACTAGGCATTGCATTGGGACAGATCTAAGGACTAAGTTAATATAGCTAGATGTAACATTTGTCCCAAAAGTTAGGCCTAATAAATCTAAATATAGAATTGATGAGGCAGGGTTATATCTAGATCTGGGTAGATTCAATACTAGGTGCTTTCAATCTATGCACCCAAATCTAAGGTCTAGTTTAGATGTATAAAGCTATATTTATGTCATTATTATTTCATCCAGATCCAAACCTAAGACTGAAAAGACGGAAATAACAGATCTAACATTAATGTTAAATCTAGATGTACTAGCGACTTAATGTAGAAACGGTAATCTACCACCATTAATTAGTTAGCCTATATTAAAGTTTTCTCATTCTATCAAAATCTTTAATATTAAATATAGCCTTTGAGCCTCTAGGCTTATATTATGTTATGATTACACCCATCTCCACAGTGTGTATAATTTTCATTTGCACAATTTCAGACT
>NW_013788188.1:0-627 GCF_000517525.1 Limulus polyphemus
CCACTCTCTGACACAAATTTGTTACGCCTCCATTCGTTAGTTAATTTCCCGTATAATTTCTTTCCGATGAAACTTTAGCGACACAAGTTCTTTCTTAAATAAAACTAGTTTATTCTTTCTTAATACAACTTTGCAATACACTTAATTTCCACAGTCACGCTATAACAAACACTACAATTCACAATGAACGACTAACGTGCTTGACTCAACTGTCTGTATCTATCTCTGTCTGCAATTCAATTACATTGCTGCCGTCACTTCTTACTGGTCTTATATATACAAAAAGCGTACATCTCATTTCTTCTTGAATCTTCTAGAATAACATGATGTGTTACCAGCGTCACGTGACTACCGCTGTCGTAACAATATATATTCATGCACACTAATTTCTAATTGAAATGGGCAGCAGTCAAGAATCAGGGGTTTTTATAACAAAAGTCAGAATTGAAAACCCCAAGTTAACACCAACCTGTGATAGGTCAGAAATTCAGTCAGCACTGTAAGGTTATATGTTATGATCAATCAGGATATGACACATCCCTTTCTTGAATAGGCCAGTTAGTAACAGATGTTTTGGGCACACCACATTTTATGTCACTCATGGTGAATCCATTTGTCACTAAGATG
>NW_013788189.1:0-626 GCF_000517525.1 Limulus polyphemus
CGTGAAAATGTTATCTGAAAGGATGGATGATATTCACCATCAAATGCGTTCAGACTTGAAAACGTCTGCTGATTCGATGAAGTCATCTTATGATGAGAGATCTACTGAAGTCAGCTTTGTACCAGGAGACAAGGTGTGGTTGTATAATCCCATGAAGACATTTGGCATTATCACAGTCCAGAACATTTCAGTTGGAACAAAGTGAACAATGGAACAAATGACGCTGCTGAAGACATGTCACTTGAAAAAGCCACTGTCGAAGAAGAAACTGTACCCGGTTTTGAGAAGGGAAACAGTGAAGCCGTTAATGAAGTTACTACCATTGATGTTACTGCTACCGATAATGAGACATTTCCTGATGGAGCAGGTGAACCCCACATGAAGCAGAAGCCAATGAGATGGAGACCAGTACGATAGAAGATACGTCCTGTGAAATTAAGAGACTTTGTTGTATTTTAATTTTGTGTTTGTAAATTCTGTACATTTAATTAAGTTATTCTTAATTATCTATTGGTTAAATGTAAGTGCCTATTGTTCGGGACGAACAATGCTAAGGAAGAGGCAGTGTTACGACAGCAGAAGTCACTTGATGCTGGGAGCATGCGTGCTGGAGTTTCTCGAGGGAT
>NW_013788190.1:0-627 GCF_000517525.1 Limulus polyphemus
TATTTTGTTGTTCGAGCTGCCATTGTTGCAGGTTTTCTTGCAACTGCTGTTGTCTTTCTTCTTGCTTCTTTTCTTTTTCCTCCAACAACTGTTGTAATCTCTCTTCTTGTTTCTTTTCTCGTTCTTCTTGTTTCTTTTCTCATTCTTCTTGTTTCTTTTCTTTTTTCCTCCAACAACTGCTGTAATTTCTCTTGTTTCTTTTCTCATTCTTCTTGTTTCTTTTCTTTTTTCCTCCAACAACTGCTGTAATTTCTCTTGTTTCTTTTGCTGTTCTTGTATTGCTGCCATCAAATCTCCTAAGCTGTGGTTTGATTTGCCGCTTCTCGTTTCCATCTTCTCTTTTTCTTCTTTTTTTATCTCACTTCTGACACCAATTTGTTACGTCTCCGTTCATTCGTTAATTAATTTTCCGTAAATTCGTTCCAAAGAAACTTTAGCGACACAAGTCCTTTCTTAAATAAAACTGGTTTATTCTTTCCGAATACAACTCTACCGATACACTTAATTTCAACAGTCGCTCTATACCAACGCTATAATTCTCAAAGAACGTCTCACGTGCTCGTGCTCGATATACTCAGTTCAATTACACATTCCCTGACTGCAGTTCAATTACTCATTACCTCGTTC
>NW_013788191.1:0-626 GCF_000517525.1 Limulus polyphemus
GTAAGACTAGAGGGAAGTCATCACCACACACTCTTGGGCTACTCTTTACCAACAAATAGTGAGATTGACTGTCACATTATAATGCCCCCAGGCTGAAAGGGCGAGCATGTTTGGTGGGATGGAGTTTCAAACCCATGACCCTCAGACTGCGAGTCGAGTGCCCTAACCACCTGGCCATGCCAGGCCTAAAAATCAAGTCGAGATGAAAATGTGTTATAATGGCTCGTCGAAAGAACAACGATAAAATGGACCTACAATATTACTGACTATTTGCAAGTAGTAACTATGGAGACGAGGTAATAAAATAAAAATCAAGTCGAGAATAACAACAAAATTTTATAAACGAAAACCTCTAGCTGAGCATTGACTATTATATTATTTCCCTGTCAATGTTCCTATCTTCATTAAAAGGCATAAGATGACAAAAACAAGATCCTGAAGAATCTATCTATATACTACTAAAACTTTGAGATTGTTTGTTTGTTTGCTTATTTTATCAGTCAAAAAATCATTCACACTACCGTTCAATCTCTTTACAAAACTTCATCGGGCCACGGGTTACCGAGTTAGCGCCATTTTTCGGGTCACTTTTATGAAAATTTCCAGTATGAGTAATTTTACATCAC
>NW_013788192.1:0-626 GCF_000517525.1 Limulus polyphemus
CTTCCCTCTAGTCTTACACTGCTAAATTAGGGACGGCTAGCGCAGATAGCCCTCGTGTAGCTTTGCGCGAAATTCAAAAACAAACAAACAAACAATTATCGGACGAAATCCCCCCCCCCCCCGTAGATTTGTTTGTTTATAATTAAGCACAAAGTTACACAATGGGCTATCTGTGCTGTGCCCACCACAAGTCTCGAAACCCAAGATTTTAGCATGATAAGTCCGCAGACGTATCACTGAGCCACTGGAGCACCCCGATGGGTCAGCGCTAAGTTATGGACTCATAACGCTAAAAATCGGGTTTCAATACTGGTGCGCACAGTACAGATAGCTCATTAAGTAGCTTTACTCTAAAACAAATAAACGAACGAAGTTAATATATATATTATATAGTACATTAACGTCTGAAAATTATTATTTTTGTGGATACAATTTAATTTCTTATCACCTAAACTTAATGAAGAAGTTTTTCATAGATCCCGTCTTTGATTTCATACACACCACCCTATCAGATAACATACTGTTACGTCTCCGTTCGTTAGTTAATTTTCCGTAAGTTTCGTTCCGACGAAACTTTGGCGACGCAAGTCCTTTCTTAAATAAAACTGGTTTATTGTTTCTGAACA
>NW_013788193.1:0-624 GCF_000517525.1 Limulus polyphemus
TATGATAATCTGATGGTGCCATATCTGGAGAATATGCTGGGTGAGGGAGAACTTCCCAACCCAACTTCATAATCTTGTGTTGCGTCAAACGTACCAGATATGAACGTGCATTGTCGTGGAGAAGAACACCTTTCTGATTGACGAGTGAAGAGCGTTTCTGTATAAGGGCTTGATTTAAACGTTCCAGTTGCTGACTACAGATCTCTGCATTGACAGTTCGCTGTGGATTGAGGAGTTCGAGATGAATTACTCCTGTAATGTCCCACCAAATGCAAAGCACCATTGTCTGCTGATGGAATCCAGGTTTTGGAGTCGAAAGTGTTTTTTGTCTAGGACTGAGCCATTGTTTTTGGCGTTTAATATTCGAATAAAGAATCCATTTTTCATCACCGATGACAATTCTGTCCAAAAATGGTTCACGCGCACTACACGCCAAAAGAGACGAAGCAAAGTTCACACGTTGGAAACGATGATAACCGGAGAGTTCGTGAGGCACCCAAACACCTTCTTTATGGAGTTTTCCCATATTCCCTAGATATTTACGTATTTTTTATGAAGACAATGCATTTCAGGGTTAGACTCAACCAGCGTCTTCAGAGTATCAATATCGATTCCAACATGTCG
>NW_013788194.1:0-812 GCF_000517525.1 Limulus polyphemus
AGTTGGGTTAAACTTTTGAAGAAGGAAAAAGGCTGTAATTTTGCTCCTTCTTTATAAGTTTAACGAAACCATGTTTATTTACACGAAGATAATATCTAGTTATTTAAAATGTCTCCTTATTACGTGTAAATTCTCTTTGTTTACTCTAAAATGAATAATATAAGCTGTGATAGATATAGAATATGAATGAGTAAACAAAGATCATTTACACTTAATTATTAGTCATTTTAAATAACTAGATATTATCGTAGTTTACATGAACAAGGTTGTGTTAAAAATATGAAGAAGGAAAAATATCACAGCTTATATTATTTATTTTAGAGTAAACAAAGAGTATTTGCACGTAATTAAGAGTCACTTTAAATAAATAGTTATTATCTTAGTATACATGCGAGATCTCGACCGGTGGTTGTCGTTCAATGCCGAGGCGGTATCTGAGGCGGAGACCGTACCACGTACTTTTGAGAGGGATGACCCTAACCTTAGTTTCCCTCTTATATTATGGGAACAAGTTAAACGCGGTAGAAGACGAAAGAACGTTACCGACTATCGGAGAATTTTCCACGGACCCGATGTCGACGGCGGTACCTTACGCCTCTGCGGAACCCCTCCCGGAACGCGGCCGAGGTTATGTCGGCGATACCTCGACCGGTGGTTGGCGTTCAATGCCGATGCTTCCGCGTATCTGAGGCGGAGACAGTACCCCGTACTTTTGAGAGGGATGACCCTAACCTTAGTTCCCTCTTATATTATGGGAACAAGTTAAACGCGGTAGCAGACGAAAGAACGCTACCGACTATCGGAGAATTTTT
>NW_013788195.1:0-627 GCF_000517525.1 Limulus polyphemus
CCCTGATTAAAGAAGTCACTTGGCTTTGAAGCGAAAAACATGTTGATGTCCTCTTTAATACCTTCCCACTTGTATACGTTTACACATTAAGATGGTGTTGCAGTGAACGAAAAAGATGGTAATCTGATGGTGCTATATCTGGGGAATATGGTAGGTGGGGAAGAACTTCCCAACCAAACTCCTTAATCTTGTGTTGTATCAAATGTGCCACATGTGGACCTGCATTGTCGTGGAGAACAAGAGCACCTTTCTAATTGACAAGTGAAGGGCGTTTTTGATGAAGGGTTTGATTTAAACGTTCCAGTTGCTGACTATAGATCTCTGTATTGACACTTCACTGTGGATTGAGGAGTTCGAGATGAATTACTCTATTGATATCCCACCAAATGCAAAGCGGATGGAGTCCAGGTTTGGGGGTCGGAAGTGGTTTTTAACAATTTTGACCGGTGACAATTCTGTCCAAAAATGGTTCACCCGAAGCAACGTTCACACGTTGGAAATGATGATCGTCAGAGAATTCGTGAGCCACCCAAACATCTTCTTTATGGAGTTTTCCCATATTCCTTAGATGTTTACGTATTGTTTCATGAGAGACGTCTTCAGAGCATCAATATCAATTCCAACATG
>NW_013788196.1:0-1172 GCF_000517525.1 Limulus polyphemus
AGAGATAAAGACAGACAATTGAGTCAAGCGCGGTAGTGACCGCTAAGTAAGTGCGTGAATCATTATGAATTATAGCGTGTGTTTAAAGTGATTGTGGAAATTAAGTGTATTGCAAAGTTGTATTGAGGAAGAATAAACTAGTTTTATTTAAGAAAGAACTTGTATTGCTGAAGTTTCTCGGGAAGAATTTCTACGGGAAATTAACAAACGAACAGAGACGTAACACTATACTTAGAGATGGATTAAGGATAACGTATTTAAACCATGGAAGACAGGGCATAAATGACTTCTAATTACGATCCATAATTTGTCATATCATGTTTATCAGTGTTATCATCCATTTCCTTTATTTTCAAGAAATCCCACAGGATATAAATTATTTTCAGCATTGATGAATACGAATTATAAGTTGGATTATCATTGCTGATCCTTATTCGTTTCTTATTACTAGCATGTCCTGATAGTTGACTTGCAATCTGAGGTTCACAGGATCAAACTCCATCATCAAATAAGTGCAGCCATGGGGACGTTATGAGGTGATGGTTAGTCCCATTATTCGTTGCTAAAGAGTAACTCAAGTGTTGGTGGTGATGAATAGGACAGATAGCCCTCAAGTAGCTTTGCACAAACATTCTTGTTTGTTTGTTGTTAAGCACAAAGCTACACAATGAGCTATCTCTACTCTGCCGGTATCCAAATAACATTTTTAGAGTTATGAAACCTCGGATTATCACTGGGTCATCAGAGGCTACAAGGCATTCAAAAAAACAAACAAACAATATTTGTTTGTTTATTCTCAAATGTAAATATCAATGGAAAATGTGACTTTTCCCACAAGAAGAAAGACCACGAGCAATGTTCGCTTTAAAGACATGTCTTTACACTTACAAAATACTATTTTCACAAAATATGTAAAGTTGTCTTAACCATACAAGGGAGAGAAGACTTGTTCAATGTTGGAAGATTACAGGGAATGAAAGAATTCAAACAAACTGCTGAGCTTCTGTAATAAAAATTCATGTACACTGAGTGGTCACAAGTAAATAAACACCTAATTTTTCGTCATTTAACTGATTTATTCTAACTAATTTGTGTTCACAGAGCACTATATAAATGAAAATGATCCGCACACTAATTATCTCGTGCTACAAAATGCCTAGATTTCAAAGTTC
>NW_013788197.1:0-627 GCF_000517525.1 Limulus polyphemus
GGGTTTGCTGAGATCCAGAATCTATGACAAAGTTGCACCTTTGGCCATCCAGCTTCCCTGTCACGTAGATACTATGTGTGCTTGCCATTTTACACTTAGCTGTTGGGACTTTCACGGTGGAAGTTGGTGAGCATCCCGCAACACCAACCACTATTGGTTTCCCCGAGTCTGACTTATTAGTAGTATTCTTCTTACACTGGCTCCTCATATGTCCTTGCTCCCCACAGTTCCAACAGCCTTTTTGGGTAGCAGCCTTTCCTGCTGTATCATCTCCCCTGTGCTGAAGTTTCCAGCATTGAGCTCTCTTGTGCCCAGGTTTGCTACAGTGTCAGCAAAGTCCCTTAAACTTATCTGAAAGCTGCCCTTTTCTGGCCTTGAATCCGGATGACTGTATCAACCTCGGTACCTCTGTGCTGGACTTAATGTAGGATTCAAATTCGAGAGCTCTGGCCATTGCATTCTGCATGGTAGAGGGGTGTGCTTGCTTCACTTGTATCTTAAGTTGTGGACTGTCCAAGGCATCTACGAACTGATCCCTCAGCAACAACTTGAGGAGATCGGGTGGTGCAGTTGGATAGGCCTTGTTTGCCATGCTCTCCAAGTCCTGTGCCAGCTCTTGCAGGCTCT
>NW_013788198.1:0-626 GCF_000517525.1 Limulus polyphemus
GTGTTGGTTATATTTATATGTGTGTGAGAGTTTCTCGAAATCTCAGTTTACGTAACAATACTGACGTTAACACTAGCATTTTCGTACACACATATATTGTGATTCTTACACTCGAGAATACATATTTAACAGTATAAGTTATGTACATTTATAAATATAAATTTAATTTAAACAAATATCGATATTAAAACATATATATATTGTAGTAAATCCATCACAGGTCCAATACCCATGAAGTGATGATTACTAGGGCAAATGTCTCCTTTTTTTATTTAGAGGGGCTTGCTGGCTCTCCAAAGTCAGTTAAGAAGCTCCAATCTGGAGACATCTTGGTTGAAACATCCACAGCTAAGCACAGTGAACTCCTCTTGAATTCAAAGACCATTGGGGATATACCCATTGCGGTTACTCCCCACGCTTCCTCGAATTCCTCACGAGTAGTTATTGTTGAGAGGGACTTGAAGTCTATCCCCGAGTCAGAGATCCTTGCTGGTTTCTACAGTCAAGGAGTTTCAGCAGTTCAAAGGATCTCCACCCGTCAAGATGGTATTATGGTGCCGACCTCAGTTCTGATTTTGACGTTTTCATCACCACATCCACCTGCCACTGTTAAGGCGGGTTATTTG
>NW_013788199.1:0-627 GCF_000517525.1 Limulus polyphemus
AGCGTCACAAGTCCTTTCGTAAATAAAACTAGTTTATTCTTTCTGAATACAACTTTGCAATACACTTAATTTTCACAGTCACGCTATATCAAAAGCTATAATTCACAACGAACAACTCACGTGCTCGACTCAACAATACGTCTCTCTCAGTCAGCAGTTTAATTACCCATTACACTGTTGCCGTCACGTCTTGACCGTCTTATATATAAAAGAATACCGAAATCTACTAAACGCTAGAACATTCAGGAAAGGACAGGATCCTTCTAGAAGTTCATGACGTGTTACTAGCGTCACGTGACTTCTGCTGTCGTAACACTGCCCATTACTTAGTATTGTTCGTATATTGTTGTATATTGTTACGACAGCGGAAGTCACACGACGCTGGGAGCATGCGCGCTGGAGTTTCTAAAAGGATTTTGACTTAGCGGGCAACCTCACAAATGTCCCAGCGTTTGCTAGACGCCCTCTTTTTTTAGTATATAAGCCGGAGATTAATTGAATGGTGAGGATCGAGTCAAGCGAGCGGTAGATAAAGTGTGTGAATCGCTGTGAACTATAGCGTGTGCTTACAAAAGTAGTTAAGTTTAAAGTGACTATGGAAATTAAGTGTATTACAAAGTATTTATC
>NW_013788200.1:0-627 GCF_000517525.1 Limulus polyphemus
ATTTTAGTATTATACCTTACTCAATTTCTTAATTTAAAAGTAAATATATAAACATAGTTAAACATCGATTTTTCTGTGTCGCTTAGTTTGTTGAATGCAGCACTGGTTCAAATTAGGTGTTTGTAATGTCAAAATACTAAGTCTATAGTTTAGTACGAATTAAGAACTCAAACTACTGATATTGATAAGCTAGAATATAAAATAAGAGCCACTTATCTTTTTAATTTGCTAAGATATTGCTCATGTAATAAATCAAACACAACTGCACCCCTCCCACCTCTTTCCATTTTTGGAAACGCTTTCTTATATACACTTACTTCTATATATGACATGGATAACCAATCGGAAGCTCAGAATGTCCCCCTACGGGCTTTCTCAGCCATTTTAACGGACTTGGTGCAATGCCTTTCTTTTGAACTAATATTTCAATGAGGTAGGGTGAGTCTTTAGTCTGCTCGAAATTTAATATTTTTTTAGACTAAAATACATCTTAGTTACTGTGCTTGATAAATTATAGTGGAATTCTATGGTATTATTTTTTAGCTATTCAAAGGTATATATATATAAAACCTTAAAAAATTATTTTGTTTCATATCCTCCAGCCCCCCCAGTGGCACAGGTGTATGT
>NW_013788201.1:0-625 GCF_000517525.1 Limulus polyphemus
CTGGAAACTTCAACACAGGGAAGATGCCACGGCAGGAAAGGCTGCTACCCAGAAAGGTTGTTGGATCTGTGGAGAGCAAGGACATATGAGAAGCCAGTGTAAGAAGAATACTAACAATAAGTCAACCTCGGGGAAACCAGTAGTGGTTGGTGTTGAGGGATGTCTACCAACCCCTACCGTGAATATCCCAACAGCTAGGTGGAAAATGGCAAGCACACATAGTGTCTACGTGACAGGAAAGCTGGATGGCCAAAAGTACAACTTTGTCATAGATTCTGCATCTCAGCAAACCCTTGTGAGTAGCAAGGTGCTGGATCACATAGGAGTACCAGAAGCCATACAGAAGCTTTGTGGTGTAACAAGACATTATGCAAGGTTGTGGGGACAGATGTGGGTAACTATTGAGCTCATGGGCTTAAAGGACAGACACCAAATATACTTGACTGACATTGAAGACCAATGCATATTAGGGTTGGACTACTTACTTCCGAGGAAGTGTGTAATTAATTTGATAAAATGATGTTTGAGAACAACAAAGGCCAAATTCCAATAAGTGTTAAAAGAGAGGTTGAACTAACTAGGTGTCATCAAGCTGAAGTCAAAGTGACTAAAGAAGTTGATGATG
>NW_013788202.1:0-1465 GCF_000517525.1 Limulus polyphemus
CTGAAATTTCTTTTTGTGTAATCCCTAAAACCTCCTAAATGCATTTCATACGGGTTTTTTTCAGTAAAACTTTATAGTTTATCTGTTATTTTCTCTACCCAGCCTCATAACCATAAAAAAATAATCGAAATAAACCTGAATTAACCGTTTTTCTTTCTAGAATGACTTCAAATTGTAACATGAAACTACATTCATTTATCCCAAGTAGCTCTAAGTTTATAACAGTATACATATAATTAAATTTTATTGTTTTATTGCCCTTTGAACCATGTCTAACTACTATCCATGCCATTATAAGTTGTAAATCACTTGGGGAATGTGCAGCTCACGTTACACTATCAAATTACATTACCAACGAGCTGCTCGCATGCGTACCTCGTACACCATTTTAATTACATTATTATTATTATTATTATTATTATATATTTTACGTAATCTAGTCTTAAATAACTTGAAAAGATTTGTATTTTTTATATTTTATAATAATAAATATAGAATAAATATGAAAAACAAGAAATAAATTACTTACCTAATCTTTTTACTTGCTGTGGGGTTTTGAAGAGAGTTAACCCTAATTTTTTATACTATAGATAGTAATGCACTTAATAATTTTTATTTAATTAGATAATGCACCAAAGAATATAGACATGCAAAATGTAGACAAATTCACTTACCTCTCAAAATTTTCCTGGCTTTCTAACAATGTGACAAGAGACGTTATAAATTCATCCAAGCTAGTCATTAACTTTCCCACAGGAATTATCTTGTACTGTGAGTGAAATTAACAATATTCTGTTCAGAATACAATGTTATAAAATACGTCATTTGATAGATGAAAACCTTGACTTTCTATTGGTTATAGGTATATATATATAATGAAATGTTATATCAACTATCAATGAATTGTGAAAGAGAGTATGTGGCAAGAGGGGTCTAATTTTCTATTCAATAGCTCTGTAACCAAACAGAATTGAAGACTATAAAAAATTATGGTTTGTTTGAGCAATAATGATTTTATAGAGAGTATTTTACATTTAATTTCACACATTTTCGATGGGTGATGGATAAAATAGAGATGATGACATGCTAAGACAAAATGTGTCATATGGAAATTCAGGATTTTGTAAATATTGCCTTGTAGAATTAAGAACTTAAAACTTGTATACCAGTAAAATATGGATTATAAACTAAGGTTTTATGATATTCTAATTGGTATTATATAAACAAAAAGTAGTTTAATAAGATTTTGAATGAAAGACAAAAAAACCTTGTATCATGCACAGTAAAGGGTACCCAGGGTGAGAGGGTTAATTAAAAATTCTGAATTTTTGTCTATGAAAGAATTTTAAAGTCTAATGAAAGCTTGCCAGAGTTTGTACAGATATATTAAGTACTTTCAGAATTATAGTATGTATACCACCATAGTTACATGGTGGTTACGAGGTCATGTAAAATACACAAACCC
>NW_013788203.1:0-627 GCF_000517525.1 Limulus polyphemus
ATTATACATTGTATATGTATATAGATTATTGCTATTTAGAAATAAGCTCTTAAATTTATTTTTCTTAAACATAGAACAGTAAATAAAGAAGTAAAGCAAACAATTATCCCTTCTAGTTATGACCTTTGTATTTGGTTGCTGTTTGTAAAAGTTGCTAAGCCTTGTGAAATTTCCCACATGGAGGATGTGAAACGAAAAAAAATTTTCTAGTTTTTATATATACAGTTGAATAACCAAAAATCATAAATTACTATATCGATACCAAAGAATTCCATTATAATTTATCAAGTTTAGTGACTAAGCTGTATTTCAGTCTAAAAAATATGAAATTTCAAGCAGTCTAAAAACACAACCTCCTTCCTTGAAATCTTGGTTCTAAAGAAAAATATGGCATCCAAACACATTAAAATGAATGAACAAGCCACTAAGGGGATACTCTAAGTTTCCAATTGGTTATTCATGTCATATATAGAAGTAAGTGTATATAATGGAGCTTTCCAAAAATGGAAAGAGGTGGTCAGGGTACCACTGTGTTTGATTTATTACAAGAGCAACATCTTAACAAATAGAAAAGATAAGAAGTTGTTATTTTATATTCTAGCTTGTCAATATCGGTAATTTGAATTC
>NW_013788204.1:0-626 GCF_000517525.1 Limulus polyphemus
AAAGTTACAGCTTTGATCTGAATGCAGTCCATATGGCATACCAAACCTGAAGAAGAAATCACTAATAGCCGAATCTACAGTTGTAGCTTCCTGATTTGGTATTGCATATGCCTCAGGCCTCTTGGTGAAATAATCCATCACCACACAAATGTACCTGTTTCCAGCAAGGGTTTGGGGCAAAGGACCAGCAATGTCAATAGCTTCTCTTTTCATTGGTGCGCCAACTTGATATAACTTCATTGGAGCACGTCCCTTATGCTTGGGCCCCTTTTAGCACAATATGTACTGTAGATTCTACACCATTCTTCCACGTCTTGCCTCATACCTTTCCAGTAAAATCTCTGCCGTAGGTGACTCAATGTCTTTTTAACTCCAAGATGTCCTCCTGTTAAACTATCATGGGATTGACGCAGCACAACTTCCCGTAACTTTCTCGGTATAGCTGTTTGCCAGGTCGTCTCTTTCCCATCTACAGACAAGAATACCATTTTCAAGCTTCAACTGGTCCCATTGTGCCCAATAGTTCTTTGTCACAGAGCTTAAGCTAGAAACCGTCTCCCAAGCAGGGCGCAAAACGCTTGCTTGTAGAAAATGAATTATTGGCTTCAAATCTTGGTTTTTCTCCT
>NW_013788205.1:0-628 GCF_000517525.1 Limulus polyphemus
CTTCCATCCAACTGGTTCATTCCAAATACTGACATTCATATCTGGGATGTGACTTCTAACGGGACTGAATATGTCTGCATTAGGGTTTAGCTTCGGGCTCTGTAAGGGGCTTGCCATTGTCTGGGGCTGATTAAGTCGATGGTCAATGTATCCTCCTTGTGTGAAAGACAATTGATCGTCCTTTAACGTATCTAATTCGCTTTTAAATTTACTAATGTTTTCCATTTGTACTTCTTGCCACTGTTGTAGTCTCTCTTCTTGTTTCTTTACTTTCTCTTCTAACAACTGCTGTAACTTCTCTTCTTGTTTATTTTCTTTCTCGTCCAACCACTGCTTTAGTCTCTCTTCTTGTTTATTTTCTTTCTCCTACAGCCACTGCTGTAGTCTCTCTTGTTTATTTTGATGTTCGAGCTGCCATTGTTGTAGGTTTTCTTGCCACTTCTGTAATCTTTTTTTTCTTGTTTCTTTTCTTTTCCTCCAACAACTGCTGTAATTTCTCTTCTTGTTTATTTTGTTGTTCGACCTGCCACTCTTGCAGGTTTTCTTGCAACTGCTGTTGTTTCTCTTCTTGTTTATTTTGTTGTTCGACCTGCCATTGTTGCAGGTTTTCTTGCAACTGCTGTTGTCT
>NW_013788206.1:0-627 GCF_000517525.1 Limulus polyphemus
GTTGAAGTTGCTGGCATTGAGCTCTCTTGTGCCCAGGTTTGTTACAGTACCAGGAAAGTCCCTCAAACTTCTCTGAGAACTGCCCTTTTCTGGTCTTGAATCCTGATAACTGTACCAACCTTGGTACTTCGAATTCAAGAGCTCTGGCCATTGCATCCTGAATAGTAGAGGGGTGTGCTTCCTTCACTTGTATTTTCAGTTGTGGATTGTCCAAGGCATTTACAAACTGATCCCTCAGCAACAGCTTGAGGACATCAGGTGGCGCAGTTGGATAGGCATGTGTGCCATACTTTCCAAATCCTGTGCCAGCTCTTGTTAGCACTCCCCTTTAACATGGACTCTCGTCCTAAACCTAGCCCTATAGACTTCGGACTGATTTTGAGTTCCATACCTTAGTTCTAGAGCAGCTACTAGTGCTCCATAGTTGTGTCTGTCATCTGCTGACAACTGTCCAAGTATTTCCAGTGGTTGTCCCTTGAGGTTCGTTGCCAGGTACACTGCTTTCTGCTCCGTTGTCCATCCATTCATCTCTGCCAGGAGCTCAAATTGTGCTATATATATTCTTCCCATGGTGCCTTCCCATCGAATTCCTGTGGCTTCCTTCATACTAGATTACCTCTATTGCTG
>NW_013788207.1:0-626 GCF_000517525.1 Limulus polyphemus
GACTTATAGACAAAATATTGTGAAAAATTGGTCCCCATGTTAACAGATAGAAATTTTTTTTGGATTTTCGTGAACTCGCCGTAACCTTGAGCCTCCAAAATCTAATCACTTGTAAGTTGTGTAATAGTCCAGATGTATAACAACTTTCGTCCACATCCATTTTGCCGTTTTCCAGAAATCTTGCTGACAAACAAGCACGCACGCACATACGTACATGGGTGAAGGCATAACCTCCATCCACCTTCCGTGGCGGAGGTAATGAACCCACAGTGTCAAACATTCGCATCAACAATATTCTGATGGAAACGAAGGTTAAAGAAAGGTATAATACTTAACTATGTTTACAACTTTTCTGAAAAAATATTTTAAAATGATCCATTTAACGTTATAAATAATTATTCAGTTTAATGAAATTGACTTTTTATTGTTGAAACTTCTCTAGTATACAAATTCGATGACGAAGAACCCGCTTTAAGACTAATAATGGCTGGAGACGGCTTGAATGGGTAATGAAGAAAAACTTTAATATAAGTTTAACATAACAGCAAATGTACAACGTTTCGACAAGGTTTTGTCATCATCATCATCATTGTACCTGATGATGACAAAACCTTGTCGAAACGTTG
>NW_013788208.1:0-627 GCF_000517525.1 Limulus polyphemus
GGGGCAACTATTAGTAGTCTTACTATATACACAAAATACAAATATATATAATACACTGTACCCCCTAATGCTAAAACCTGGTTTACAATAAACGTGGTGAGCACATCACAGATAGCTCATTGTATAGTTTTGTGTTTAACAACAAACAAACTTATGTGCCAGACGCTACTGGCAACAAGCCTGTCGTTCAACATCAAAACTCATTATTTCGGCTGGGAATGTAAGACTAAATCTCGGTAGAAACGATATTTATATCATAAAATAAACATTCTGGGCAAAGCCAATACTGAAGTCAGACCGTGAAGTCCAGAATACAGTGACCACAGACTACCTGAACCTCATATTTTATATAAAATGAACACTAACTATGAATACATAATTTTGTTTTCCATAATATACTAACGTATCTTACCAACTAGATAGTTGGACTGTTTAATGTTTTACTTACAATATCTATCATGTATTAAATTATATACTTCCAGGTTACACCAAGAACAGTCATTTTACCGGATTAATTATATCTAGCCAATAAGAATACACGAAGAAAGAAAGATAAAACAAACTCTATAACAGTATTATTATCATTTTAAAATTATTTTACAAAATCATTATTATTCAATTACGATC
>NW_013788209.1:0-881 GCF_000517525.1 Limulus polyphemus
GTTCGTCCCGAACAATAGCCACTTACATTAAACCAATAAACAATTAACAATAACTTAATTAACTGTACAGAATTTACAAACACAAAATCAACATTCAAAAAAGTCTCTTAATCATCTTCCGTACTGGTCTCCATCTCGTTGACTTCTGCTTCATGTGGGGTTCATCTGCTTCATCAGTAAACGTCCTTTCATTGGTAACAGTCACATCAGTGGTAGTAACTTCATCAAGGGCTTCACTGTTTCCCTTCTCAAAACAGAGTAGAGTTCCTTCTTCGACAGTGGCTTTTTCAGGTGACACGTCTTCAGCAGCGTCATTTGTTCCATTGTTCACTTCATCCCAACTGAAATGTCCTGGACCGTGATAATGCCTGTTGGCATGCACTACCTTTGACTTACCTCCCCGACCACATTTTTTCCGGAAAGTCACGTCTGAGAGACGATCCACTATGTCATATGGGCCTTCCCATAGAGATGACAACTTAGGAGACTTCCGTTTGGTCTTCCTGGGATTATACAACCACACCTTGTCTCCTGGTACAAAGCTAACTTCAGTAGATCTCTTATCATAAGATAACGTCATCGAATCAGCAGACGTTTTCAAGTTTGAACGCACTTGATGGTGAATATCATCCATCCTTTCCAATAACACTTCCACAAACTCTGACAAATTTTCAGGCAACTCTTCATAAGGTGGGCGTCCTGTTAACAGATCCACTGGCAACCGAAGTTCCCGACAAAATATCAACTTTGCTGGAGTTTATCCAGTATCTTCATGCTCTGCTGTTTTATTGGCCATCAACAGTGGAGAGAGTAAGACATCCCAGTCATCTTGGCGGCTATTACAAAACTTTGCCAATTCCTGTTCCAATGTCCAGTTGTAC
>NW_013788210.1:0-628 GCF_000517525.1 Limulus polyphemus
TTTAAATCGTAAAGTTTGTAAAGCAATGTTTCTCTCATGCCTTTTTTTTTCTTTTCAGATCTTGCCTATCTATCATGCAAAGCAATTTTCATTTTAAGATTCAAAGTACTTTTATGCATCAGAAAATTTTCAAATTTCACATGCAAGTTCTTTATATGTCCAGATAGTTATTAAACGTTTCTTATGAAAAAAAACTTCATATTTTATCTGTTATTTTAAGTAATTAATCACTGTATGGGTTTTGTAGATTTGAACAATTTTGCAACCATCATAAAAAATTAGGAAATAAACATAAATTATGCCTCTTTCATTCTAGAATGAAAATGAAAACATAAATGTTTAGACTAAATAGCTTAAATCTCATAATATTATACATTTATATATATATATTTATTATATTGACTTTTCAGCCATGCCTGGCTAACAATGCAGAAGTTACAATGATGTGGCTCATGTGCACTCATGGTACTGTATCAAATAGCATAAAACTGACCTTTGGTCTGTACAAAGTAACTTGTCTTGGCTGTGTTTTAGTAGACTAGTATTTTGTAAAATACAGTCACATTTCAATTATCATACATTATATATGTATATAGGTTATTGCTATTTTGAAATAAGTTCTTAATGA
>NW_013788211.1:0-626 GCF_000517525.1 Limulus polyphemus
TTTGACTTCACCTTCATGGCACCTAATTAGTTCAACCTCTCTTTTAACAGTGACTAGAACGTGGCCTTTGTTGATCCCAAACATCATTTTATTAAAATCAATTACAAACTTCCTCGGTAGTAGATAGTCCAATCCTAATATGCATTCGTCTTCAATGTCAGTCAAGTATACTTTCTGTCGGTCCTTTATGCCCATGAGCTCAATAGTTACCCACACTGGTCCCCAAAATTTTGTAGAATATCCTGTCACACCATAAAGCTTATGTATGGCTTCTGGTACTCCTTCATGACCTAACACCTTGATACTCACAAGGGTTTGCTGAGATGCAGAGTCTATGACAAAGTTGCACCTTTGGCCATCTAGCTTTCCTGTCACACAGACACTGTTTGTGCTTGGCATTTTACACCTAGCTGTTGGGACTTTCATGATGGGGGTTGGTTGGCGTTACTCAACACCAACCACTACTGGTCTCCTTTAGGCCGACTAGTTGGTAATATCCTTCCGACACTGGCTCCTCAAATGTCCGTGCTTTCCACAGTTCCAACAACCTTTCTGGATACCAGCCTTTCCTGCTGTGGCACCTCCCCTATGTTGAAGTTTCCAGCATTGAGCTCTCCTGTGCCCAG
>NW_013788212.1:0-1582 GCF_000517525.1 Limulus polyphemus
TGAGTATGGTGGTTATAAATTCAGTAACTAGAGTTACACATAGGTGTTCATGGAGTAGTTGTACCAAGTAAGGCTAAAGACGAGTATGTTGGTTATAAATTAAGTAACTAGAGTTACACCTAAGTGTTCATAGAGTAGTTGTACCAAGTAAGGCTAAAGATGAATTTGGTGGATATATATTCGGTAACTAGAGTTACACCTAGGTGATCGTGGAGTTGTTTTACCAAATAACGCTAAAGATGAGTATGGGGTAACACATTCAGTAACTAGAGTTACATCTATGTGTTCAAAGAGTAGTTGTACCAAATAAGGCTAAAGATGAGTATGGTGGTTATACATTCGGAAACTAGAGTTACACCTACGTATTGATGGAGTAGTTGTACCAAATAAGGCTAAAGATGAGTATGGTGGTTATAAATTCGGTAACTAGAGTTACACCTAGGTGTTCATGGAGTAGTTCTACCAAGTAAGGCTAAAGATGAGTATGGTGGTTATAAATTCGGTATCTATAGTTACATCTAGGTTTTCGTGGAGATTTTTTACCAAGTAAGGCTAAAGATGAGTATGGTAGTTATAAATTCAGTAACTAGAGTTACATCTAGGTTTTCGTGGAGTTGTTGTACCAAAACCGAATTTATAACCACCATACTCATCTTTAGCCTTACTTGGTCCAACTACTCCATGAACACCTAGGTGTAACTATAGTTACCAAATTTATAACCACCATACTGATCTTCAGCCTTACTTGGTACAAATACTCCATAGACACCTATGTGTGACTATAGTCACCGAATTTATAATCACCAAACTAATTTTTTAGCCTTACTTGGTACAACTACTCCATGAACATCTTGGTGTAACTCTAGTTACCGAATTTATAACCACCATACTCATCTTTAGCTTTATTTGGCACAACTACTCCATGAACACATAGGTGTAACTATAGTTACCGAACTTATAACCCCCAAACTCATCTTTATCGTTAAAACTATAGTTACACCTAGGTGTTCTTGGAGTTGTTGTACCAAATAACGCTAAAGATGAGTATGAAGGTTACAAATTCGGTAACTAGAGTTATACCTAGGTGTTCGTGGAGTAGTTGTACCAAGTAAGGCTAAAGACGAGTATGTTGGTTATAAATTCGGTAAGTTGAGTTACACCTAAGTGTTCATGGAGTAGTTGTACCAAGTAAGGCTAAAGATGAATATGGTGGTTATAAATTCGGTAACTATAGTTATACCTAAGTGTTCATGGAGTAGTTGTACCAAGTAAGGCTAAAGATGAGTATGGTGGTTATAAATTCGGTAACTAGAGTTACACCTAAGTGTTCATGGAGTAGTTGTACCAAGTAAGACTAAAGATGAGTATAGTGGTTATAAATTCTGTAACAAGAGTTACATCTACGTGTTCATGGAGTAGTTGTACCAAGTAAGGCTAAAGATGAATATGGTGGTTATAAATTCAGTAACTAGAGTTACACCTAGGTTTTCGTGGAGTTGTTGTACCAAATAACGCTAAAGATGAGTATGGTGGTTATAAATTCGGTAACTATAGTTATACCTAAGTGCTCATGGAGTAGTTG
>NW_013788213.1:0-626 GCF_000517525.1 Limulus polyphemus
ATTTAAGGTTTGTTCTTGGTTTCTTTTAATTGCAACTAAGCTAGTATATTGATGTGATTTTGTATTTGGGGTGTGTTCCTCGATTCTTCTCACCGTATCTTTGCGTAAAGTTTGATATGATTTTGTATTTCGGGTTTGTTTCTGGTTTCTTCTAACTGCATCTTAGTGAACAGTTTAGTGTACTTCTGTATTTGGGGTTTGTTCCTGGTTTCTTCTCACTGGATCTTGGTGAACAGTTTGATGTTCTTCCGTAATTTGTGTTTGTTCTTGGTTTCTTCTGACTGCGTCTAGCCTAATAATTCGATGTGATTCAGTATTTCGGGTTTGTTCCTGGTTTCTTCTAACTGCATCTAAACTAACAGTTTGATGTACTTCTGTGTTTAGGGTTTGTTTTTGTTTCTTCTTACTGGATCTTGGTAAATAGTTTGATGTATTTCTGGTTTGTTCCTGGTTTCTTCTAACAGCATCTAGGCTAACAGTTTGATGTACTTCTGTATTTCGGGATTGTTTTTGTTTCTTCTCACTGGATCTTGGAAAACAGTTTGATGTATTTCTCTATTTCGGGTTTGTTTTTGTTTCTTCTCACTGGATCTTGGTGAACAGTTTGGTGTATTTCTGGTTTGTTT
>NW_013788214.1:0-627 GCF_000517525.1 Limulus polyphemus
GGCCAAACTGGTAGCTACATTTATAGCATTGATAAAAATTTTACAGCAAATATTTGTTCATTAGTTAGCCAGGCCGCGTTTTTGTTCAAGTTGGGGCATGATGGTGGGTAAAACAAAATAAGCAGTCTAGCTAACTAATGATTGAATATTTGCTATAAACTTATTATCAACACTATAAGTGTAGCTACCAGTTTGGCCGCCAATTTTCATTTCATTCCTTTAAGTCTCACACTCGATCCTTTTTTGGTCTAACCTTTTTTCACACCTAAGGTGTTTTTGATTAGATTAAAATCATCACAACACTTCTAATTAGTGTAACATCAAAACGTTACATACGTAAAAGAATATATACCAGTAAAATAATAAGATTGGAATGAAAAGCTATTTTAGCATTTTGATATAAATAACAAATAATAGCAAGTGGAAAGTATTGACAATTTAAGTACTCAGTATTTTACATATGTAGAAAACTGGCATAAATATTTTGAAATTTTTCAATAGTCCCTATTTCGTATCTACACCCTATCAACTGAAACTTCTAAAGCATATACAGCCCGTCCAAAAGTACTACCACCCCACCCCATAGTATACCCTAACCTCACATTTCGTACCTAAATGAAATAAATA
>NW_013788215.1:0-625 GCF_000517525.1 Limulus polyphemus
CCACAGTCAATATAATCTTTTATTTTAGACACATATGAGAATACATACTACATGGAGCACATTTTACAAAATACTCTGTGTTTTCCAGCAACATATTCGCGTACAGTTTTGTCATATGAGAGCTTCCTTGCAATGTCGTTTTCTAGACACAGTATGCATAAATAATTTAAGCGCTCTTCAGTCTTGGTAGACCGAAATTTGTTCTTCATAAAGGATAGCTTTGAAAAACTCCTTTCTGCTTCACAGCTCGTGATAGGCATTGTCAAATACAGATTAAGAGCAGTAGTAATATTGGGGGAACACTTCAATTAGGCGTTGCTCACAAATAAGCTGAAGAACTTCTGCGAATTGCATTTTAGATGGCATGCTTTCTCTGTGTTCTGGGCTTTCCTAAGGTGCAAATATTCTTTGAACTGATAACACTCGTTTACTAACTCGTGGTCAATATTATCTTTGTAATATGATATTTTAAGTTTGATACTGTCCTCATCAATTTCAGAATTGTTCACCAATTCTGAGAGGAACTTGAACCTTTTCGCAATATGCTCATATGGGTCAATCCTCTTGCGTAACTGGATTATCAAACAGTCATAATGTTGATTTAGAACCTCAATCCTAAATCTGT
>NW_013788216.1:0-626 GCF_000517525.1 Limulus polyphemus
CAGGAAACTCTGCTTACATGCATGTCTTGCTATACTAAACACACAGGAAACTCTGCTTAAGTGCATGTCTAGCTATACTATGCACACAGGAAACTCTGCTTACATGCATGTCTTGCCATACTACTCTTTTTGATTAGGGATATCAGTTTTTTGTGAAATTCTGTCATCACCTAAGAAAGTATAACCATGTAACAGTAAAGTAACAAATGACGTTTTTTCAGGAATTTTTATAATTTTTATTCATTCTAGTTTGTTTGGACAACAAACAGCAAGGACTTCAGTTTAGAAGCCTTTACGGGGAGTAGTATAACAGTGACTAGTGACCAACTGAGTAGTGGTCAGTCATTCATTGTATCCGTAACTGGTGAGTTTGAACTTTCTAACGTAGAAACTCTTTAAATTTGAAAATGCAAATTATATTTTCTGTTTGAAATATAAATATTGATTGCCGATTAAAGTTTTATCTTCTTCTGTGTTTAAAAACGAATACAGCAATTACTGGCGCCGGCTTAGTTGTCATATCGATCACATCCAAAACTATTCACCAAAAAAACTGCTAGAGGAAACCACATTTACCTTACTCTTACAACCAACCACCTTCTTGTTGGAATAACATCTTGCTGGCC
>NW_013788217.1:0-627 GCF_000517525.1 Limulus polyphemus
CGCCACACCAGTCACGTGACCTCGATGACGCAACAGTATTAATAAATTAATATATAAAACATAAAAATGGCTTATATTCATTATTTTTCACGATTAATTTCAGAAATAGAATCTAATATACATGTAATAATGTAGTATACCATTATTTCTCTCGGTCCAAATATGATGCAACAAGCATTTTTGATATAACAAGTAATATGTAATAATAATTTGCCTTAGTATACAGATGAAATATTTGATATCGCAACTAATATACATACATAAAAGTAGCAATTATGTGAAATTGTTTCAATGTTTATTTTGAACTTAGGCCTATTACTGAAATTAAAAAAAAAATAACTTGTATAACTTGAAGTTCAAGAAATAAAACGTATGTACTACCGTTAATTAATATCAATAACTAAAACAGATATGCATGTATTCATTTTTCTTCAAAATACTAGTAGCAGAATGAATTACTTATTATCAACATAACACGTGCAGAGGTAAGGCCTAAGATTAATTCAATAAACAAATCACTAAAACTCGCCAGTTCAAAAGAATGGTCTGATTATAATCGTGTGCTTTGAAAACACTTTTCTTAACACACTGGCAACTGTCATTTCCAGCCTTCGAAAATATAATTTC
>NW_013788218.1:0-626 GCF_000517525.1 Limulus polyphemus
GTGTTCTGTTATTTTAATACTTTTTTAATCTACGTTTATTAATTACTAACAAGTTTTAATTACGAGAATTATTATCGGTTGTACAAAGCGGCTTTTACTTTAAAATAACATTTAACATGCCAAAATACATTCTTGTTTACAAGTTTCTAACTGTAATAGACAAATGAATAGAACAACACTGTAAAGTTGTTTACAAGTTTCTAACTGTAATAGACAAATGAATAAAACAACACTGTAAAGTTGTTTACAAGTTTCTAACTGTAATAGACAAATGAATAGAACAACACTGTAAAGTTGGGAAGCAAAATCCTTTAACCATTAAACTTATAACGAACTTAGTGATTGAAGATCAATAAATATCCGAGAAAAAAAAACATCTTTAATTATGTCTTTTTCTCTGAATATACGATAGAGGGTCATTATTCAGAAATTTCTGGAGTAAACTTATGAGCCGTATGTTTAAACTTTAATCCATTAAATCTTATTTTTTTATATATTTAAGTTCATAATTTATTATAAACATTTTGTTTTTAATTATCTGATTTAAATTAATGCTTATAACCACACGCATACACACACACACACACACACACATATATATAAACATATTGTTGCGTCAGCGAGTC
>NW_013788219.1:0-747 GCF_000517525.1 Limulus polyphemus
GTCGCTAAATCCCGACCCACACTTTATGGCCGTGGGTACCTTATAAGAAATAAGGTCCAATTCTACTCGTCGATCAGACAAGAGTAGCTCAAGAGTTGGTAGTGGACGCTGTTGACTAGTTGCTTTAACTCTTGTCCGTTGTCGAAAACTAGAGACAACTGTGTGCATATAGCCCTCGTTTGGCTTTGTGCGAAAATTCTGAACCAAATAACCCAGATCTCCTGTGTACGTTAATAAGCCTTTTAAAGTTATGCTTCATTTACAAATTATTAGTTTACAAGTGCATGAAAATATTTTAAATTGAAGGGTATATATCGTCACCAAATAGTCTAGTTGATATTGTTGTAATACTTATTTATTATTGAAATTAGATTATAAAATGTTCTTCAAGTTGCATGCATGTTTATATTTAATTAGTAAAAGTACTCGGCTTCGCTCCAGTTATTAGTTTGATAGTGTGTGTATTATTAATACATTTTAACATTAAAGTATAATCCATGTACTTTTGTTGCTAAGCACTGGCTTTTCTGTAGATTAGAAGTTGTTATATAAGGAACCAATTCTTTTCTATGTAGTTTTGCGCTAATTTGGCTCATTAAAAAGATGCGCGCACGCACGCGGACAATCCGTATACATATTATTGATGTCTTAGTTTAATAACACCAGTTTGTTAATCATCAAATGAACACATTATATAGTGGTCTTCCTTCTTTCAAATCTTCAGAGGGGCCGAGCCTGGATCTGCAT
>NW_013788220.1:0-628 GCF_000517525.1 Limulus polyphemus
ATTGATGACACAGGTCCCAAAACGTTTAAAACATCTTTAAAACATTTTTTTTCTATTTGTTCCCGCGCCATGGATTTTCCAAAAGAAACGTTTTTCAGGTATTTATCTTCAGTAGTTTTGATTGTAAAATTACCCTCTCATACTTAAAAAGATAAAAGAATATATATAATAATAACAAAGCCATTTAAGAAGTAAAGCGTTGTTTATTATCTGTTATACTTAAATAACTAGTGTATCATTTTAAACAAAACTCAAGGCACATTGAACCTCTAATTTACAACAAAGTTTTCTGACAATATGAGAGCAATGTGGCAGTTTATTAAGAAGCTACTGCTCTCTAAATAGCTTTAACGAAAATCGTTCACGTTGCACTGTATAACAATGTTGCTCACTTTTCGTAGTGGCCTGGCACGGCCAGGTGGTTAGGGTGCTCGTCTCCCAATCTGAGGGTCGCGAGTTCAAATCTCAGTCCCACCAAACATGCTCGCTCTTTCAGCTGTGGGGGTGTTATAATGTGACGGTCAATCCCACTATTCGTCGGTAAAAGAGTAGCCCAAGAGTTGGTGATGAAAAATGGATTCTCTATGCGAATATTGGCGGTGGGTGGTGATGACTAGCTGCCTTCCCT
>NW_013788221.1:0-624 GCF_000517525.1 Limulus polyphemus
AACGTTCTCTAAGAGTTGTTTGTGTATGTCCTACATATTGGTTATTGCATTTTTTACACTGTGTGAGGTAAATGGTGTTTTTTGTTTCACAAGTGATTTCTTTGGATATTTTAAAGTTTCTTTGATTGTGCTTGTCAGAAGATGAGTCGGTAGTTTCATGAACTTGCATGTTTGACAACGGGCTTTACGACAAACATGTAAGGTGAACACTGAATATCCTACAACCAAAATCCATCACTGGAGCAAAAATATCCGATGCTAGAGCTGTGACCAGTTCTCTTCCCAAATCTATAACTAACAGTTATGCAACATATCCAACAAGAGTATTGGTACATTAACAATAACACATCATATCTAACAGGAGTATTATCACACTAACAATTATACACCATATCTAACAGGAGTATTATCACACTTACAGTTACACATCATATTTAACAGGAGTATTACCACACTAACAATTATACACTATATCTAACAGGAGTATTATCACACTAACAGTTATACACTATATCTAACAGGAGTATTACCACACTAACAGTTATAAACTATGTCTAACAGGAGTATTACCACACTAACAGTTGTACACCGTATTTAACAGGAGTATTATCACACTAACAGTTG
>NW_013788222.1:0-627 GCF_000517525.1 Limulus polyphemus
TACTGTGTACTATCAATAAGAAGACACCAAATTAACAATACTGTGTACTATCAATAAGAAGACACCAAATTTAACAATACTGTGTACTATCAATAAGAAGACACAAGATTTAACGATACTATGTACTATCAATAAGAAGACACCAAATTTAACAATACTTTGTAATATCAATAAGAAGGCACAAGATTTAACAATACTGTGTACTATCAATAAGAAGATAGGAGATTTAACGATACTGTGTACTATAAATATATTGCTTCAAGATTTAACGATACTGTGTACTGTCAATAAAAAGACACAATATTTAACAATACTGTGTACTATCAATAAGAAAACACAAGATTTAACAATACTGTGTACTGTCAGTAAGAATACACAAGATTTAACAATACTTTGTAATATCAATAAGAAGACACAAGGTTTAATAAAACTGTGTACTGTCAATAAGAAGACACAATATTTACCAATACTGTGTACTGTCAATAAGAAAACATAAAAATTTAACAATACTGTGTACTGTCAATAAGAAGACACAAGATTAAACAATACTGTGTACTGTCAATAAGAAGACACAAGATTTAACAATACTCTGTACTGTCAATAAGAAGACAAAAGATTTAACAATAC
>NW_013788223.1:0-627 GCF_000517525.1 Limulus polyphemus
AAGAAGACATAAGATTTAACGATACTGTGTACTGTCAATAAGAAAACACAAGATTTAACGATACTGTGTACTGTCAGTAAGAAGAACAAGATTTAACTATACTGTGTACTGTCAATAAGAAGACACAAGGTTTAACAATACTGTGTACACTAAATAAGAAGATACAAGATTTAACAATACTGTGTACTGTCAATAAAAAGAGAAAATATTTAACAATACTGTGTACTGTCAATAAGAAGACACAAAATTTAACAATACTGTGTACTGTCAATAAGAAGACACAATATTTAGAAATACTGTGTACTATCAATAAGAACACACAAGATTTAACAATACTGTGTACTCTCAAGAAGAAGACACAATATTCAAAGATAATGTGTACTGTCAGTAATAAAACACAAGATTTAACAGTAATGTGTCCTGTCAATAAGAAGACACAAAATTTAACAATACTGTGTACTGTCAATAAGAAAACACAAAATTTAACGATACTGTGTACTGTCAATAAGAAGACACAAGATTTAACGATACTGTGTACTGTCAATAAGAAGACACAAGATTTAGCGATACTGTGTACTTTCAATAAGAAGACATAAGATTTAACGATACTGTGTACTGTCAATAAGG
>NW_013788224.1:0-627 GCF_000517525.1 Limulus polyphemus
ATAGACTCTGCACCTCAGCAAACCCTTGTGAGCATCAAGGTGTTAGATCACGAAGGAGTACCAGAAGCCATACAGAAGCTTTATGGTGTGACAGGGCATTCTACAAGATTGTGGGGACCAGTGTGGGTACATATTGAGCTCATGGGCCTAAAGGACAGACAGAAGGTATACTTGGCTGACATTAAAGACGAATGTATACTAGGATTGGACTATCTACTACCGAGGAAGTTTGTAATTGATTTTGATAAAATGACGTTTGGGAATAACAAAGGCCAAGTTCCGGTAACTGTTAAAAGAGAGGTTGAGCTGATTGGGTGCCATCGGGCTGAAGTCAAGCCGACTGAAAAAGTTGATGATGACGAAGTGGAACTACATACAGATCTCAAAGCAGAACAGGAGAAAGACCAAGATTTGAAGCCTATAATTGATTTCCTAAAAATAAGTGTTTTGCGCCCTGCTTGGGAGAAGGTGTCTAGTCTAAGCCCCGTGACAAAGCACTATTGGGCACAATGGGACCAGTTGAAGCTTGAAAATGGTATTATTGTCCGGAAATAGGAAACTACAGACGGGAAAATGACGACTTGGCAAACAGTTATACCGAGGAAGTTACGGGTAGTTGTGTTGCGT
>NW_013788225.1:0-847 GCF_000517525.1 Limulus polyphemus
ACATTTGCATGCGTTTTCCCATTAAGATGGTGTTGCAGCGAACGAAAAAAGATGGTAATCTGATGGTGTCATATCTGGAGAATATGGTGGGTGGGGGAGAACTTTCCAACCCAACTCCATAATCTTGTGTTTCGTCAAACGTGCCACGTGTGAAAGTGCATTGTCGTGGAGAAGAAGAACACCTTTCCGATTGACGAGTAAAGGGCATTTCTGATGAGGGGTTTGATTTAAACGTTCCAGTTGCTGACTATAGATCTCTGCATTGACAGCTCGCTGTGGATTGAGGAATTCGAAATGAATTACTCCTTTTATGTCCCACCAAATGCAGAGCATCACCTTCTGCGCTGGTGTACAGATTTTGGGGTCGGAAGTGGTTTTTATCTAGGACTGAGGCATTGTTTTTAGCGTTTAATATTCGCATAGAGAATCCATCTTTCATCACCGGTGACATTTCTGTCCAAAAATGGTTCACGAGCATTACGCGCCAGAAGAGACGAAGCAACGTTCACACGTTGGAAACGATGATCATCGGGGAGTTCGTGAGGCACCCAAACACCTTATTTAGGGAGTTTTCACACATTCCTTAGATGTTTACGTATTGTTTCATGAGAGACATGCAACTTCAGGGCCATTTCACGAGTGCGTTGCCTTGGGTTAGAATCAACAAGCGTCTTCATAGCATCAATATAAATTCCAACATGTCGGCCCCTGCCATCACAGTTTTTAACGCTAAAGTCACCTGAACGAAATTTGGTGAACCATCGTTGACACCTACGAACGTTCAAAACATTTCCATAAACTTCTATAATATTCTTTGTGGCTACATAGGCGTTGTTTCCCTTCTTGT
>NW_013788226.1:0-627 GCF_000517525.1 Limulus polyphemus
AGGTGTCTGGGCTGCACCTACAGTATCAATTTTATGAGATATTTTATTTGTTTAATGTAAGTCATAAGGTCTGCTGGAATATTTCTACAGCTCTGGTTATACTGCTCTTGTAAGTGAGGTTGTAAGCTGTCCTCATTTGAGGATTTGACACCAGGCTTTCTACATTTTAACTAAGAGGTTATTGCACCTGATGTTCTCTGAAGTATTAGCTGTACACTTTCACCTGTTATAATGTCCTATCCAGACTTGACTCGAAATTTGCGGTTTCTTGCGTTTTTAGTCCCGATAATGACATTTTTATTTTTTGGGATCCACGGGAACTCATTCAACCACTAACCCCTCAGGACGTACTGCAGAGTTTCGTTCTCTCTGTTAGGCCTACCATGACTATTACGAGAGGCTTATTAGATACTCCAGTTTCAGGGTTTTTGATCGGTCTTTATGGTTACCAAAACAGTCATCGGGTCCACAAACTTCACCCTTAACTTTCTTATACCCAATAAATTTCCTGACTAGTATCGTGCTGTCTCCTTTAAAGTTTGCTCTAAGATCTATTATATTTTCATCAAGATAATCCTATGGTTACCACCGCTGTTGTAACATGTTCTATTATAAGAGTAAAGATGA
>NW_013788227.1:0-626 GCF_000517525.1 Limulus polyphemus
CCAACTGAAATGTCCTTTGATAACACCAAAACCTGTTGGCATGCGCCACCTTTGGCTTTACCTCGCCGACCACATTTCATTCGAAAATTCACGTCTGAGAGACGATCCACTATGTCATACGGGCCTTCCCATGGAGAAGACAACTTAGGAGACTTCCCTTTGGTCTTCCTGGGATTATACAACCACACCTTGTCTCCTGGTACAAAGCTGACTTCAGTAGATTTCTTATCATAAGATAGCTTCATGGAATCAGCAGACGTTTTTAAGTTCAAATGCACTTGATGGTAAATATCATCCATCATTTCAGATAACACTTTCATGAACTCTGGCACATTTTCAGGCAACTCTTCATAAGGTGGGCGTCCTGTTACCAGGCCCATTGGCAAGCGAAGTTCTCGACCAAACATCAGCTTTGCTGGAGTGTATCCAGAGGCCTCATGCTCTGCTGTCCTATAGGCCATAAACAGTGGAGGGAGTAAGACATCCCAGTCATCTTGGCGGCTATTATAAAACTTTGCCAATTCCTGTCCCAGTGTCCATTTGTACTTTTCTACCATGCCATCAGACTGTGGGTAAAGTGGTGTTGTCCTGGTCTTTCGTGAGCCAAACAACTTACAGCATTCATG
>NW_013788228.1:0-627 GCF_000517525.1 Limulus polyphemus
AAGTTACGTTTTTCTAATACTTAATATTGCCAAGTTACTAAGTCGTTCTTGAGTAATTGTGGTTCTCAAGTATGCAAGAATTAATTTCAGCTTGCTGAAGGACTTTTACAACTAGCAATAGAAACCCCAATTGTTAACAAAATCTGCAATGCAATTCTTAAATTTGGGAAAACATATTCACCATATGAAATTATAAATGTTAGCAAATCAGTTGCAAAAATGGTTCAGGAAAATCGGTCTGTGTTCTTTTACTTATCAACATTCTATAGTCTTTAATTTCTCTGTACAATATTGGTCCATCAATATCACCTGGATAGCTCTCTGCTAAGTCAGAACAATTTTTTGTTGCAATTTTTCGTCTTCGAAATCTCCAGAAACAATATTTTGCACATCTAGTAGAAATCAAGACCGTGAATCTAAATCTAGTAAGCGAGAAAATCATCCTGTTATTTATGTAATCAAGTGATCAATAACATCCTTCATGATGCTATAAATTTCCTATTCAGCAGTCAATCTAAAATCAGCTGCATTTTCACCTGGCTTTCGTTTACGTCGTATTTTTCTTCTTTCAATGATCAATTTGTTTGTTTTTGAATTTCGCGCAAAGTTACACCAGGACTATCTGCG
>NW_013788229.1:0-627 GCF_000517525.1 Limulus polyphemus
CCTGTCATGGCATCTTCCCTGTGTTGAAGTTGCCAGCATTGAGCTCTCTTGTGCCCATGTTTATTACAGTGCCAGCAAAGTCCCTCGAACCTCTATGAAAGCTGCCCTTTTCTGGCCTTGAATCCTGACGACTGTACCAACCTTTGTACCTCTGTTCTGGACTTAACGTAGGATTCAAATTCAAGAGCTCTGGCCATTGCATCCTGCATAGTAGAGGGGTGTGCTTGCTTCACTTGGATTTTCAGTTGTGGACTGTCCAAGGCATCTACAAACTGATCCCTCAGTAACAACTTGAGGAGATCGGGTGGTGCAGTTGGGTAGGCCTTGTGTGCCATGCTCTCCAAGTCCTGTGTCAGCTCTTGCAGGCTCTCCCCTTTAGCACGGACTCTCATCCTAAACCTAGCCCTGTAGACTTCAGACTGATTTTGGGTTCCATACCTGAGTTCTAGAGCTGCTACCAGTGCTCTATAGTTGTGCCTGTCGTCTGCTGACAACTGTCTAAGTATTTCCAGTGGTTGTCCTTTCATGCTCTTGCCAGATATACTGCTTTCTGTTCCTCTGTCCATCCATTCATCTCTGCCAGTAGCTCAAATTGTGCTATATATGCTTGCCACGGTGCCTTCTCAT